>NC_089837.1:431338891-431440721 GCF_035609145.1 Eleutherodactylus coqui | reverse complement strand
TAAGCTCCGCCGCTTGTCCACAGCCCGCAATTGTAGGGGGCGGGACGAAGACTGGCGCTTTTACGCCTGCAGGAGTACACCTGTGTGATCTGATGCATTGGAATCCAATGCATCAGACGGTAGCGTATATTGACCAGCCGTAAAAACGGCCAGCCGATATACGCTCATGTAAATAAGCCCCAAGGCCCAACATCTTAAATGTTGGGTACCCATACCTATCACATACAAATTATACAAACCCAGTAAACATAGTAAAAAGTTTAATCCAGTGTTTCCCAACTCCTTACGCCCCCCCCCCCCCCCCCTCCCCAACAGGTCATGTTTTCAAGATTTCCTCAGTATTAGGCCGGCTGTCCACGGGCGAATCTCCGCCGGTCAGCCATATCTAATAGATAGGCCCGTGGACAGCCAGCCTTTCTCTCCTCCAAAAACTAAACAGAGAGACAGAAAGCCTAAACTGAGCAACAAGATTTGACATAAAATAGTGCATCACAGCAGCCATGTGCGCTTCAGTCCACACACCTGTGTAGGGCCCACTGTCCACGAGCGGATTAAAATTATAAAATCTGTGCGGGAAATCCGCAGATCTCGAAGCCCATAGGGATGCATTAGTGTCCGCAGGGCAATTTAATGCATGCGGATGTGATTGTTTTCCCCAGTGTGCGGATCACACGCACAGGAAGAAATCGCAGCATGCTGCATTTTTCTGCGGAACCCACAGGGGCGGCTTCCATTATAGTCAACGGAAGCCATCATATCTGCTGCACAGCCCCAGCTGTCATTGTGGCTGTGCCGCGGATCGCGGGAACGCAGGAGATTTAAAAAAAAAAAAAAAGAAAGTACGGCGCGTGCAGAGTGCAACCGCCGAGCAGAAGAAAGAAGATCCGTCCGCAAAGAGGAGAGCGCCACAGTGTCCGGACAGGTGAGTCAAGTGTCATTTTTGGCCTTATGGCTGCGGGAACGGATAGAAAACCACTGCAGGATTCCCCACTCGGTACCCGTGCGTGCCCGCGGACACGAGGCCTAGCTGTGAGGCGTTATCTTGTTTATCGCTTGGATATATCATCTTCTCATTTTCTCGGTGGTTTAATAACACTTTAGGGCTTCCACTGTTTTTAACGCGATTGTCATGGGACTTTTTTAATGTTAAAAACACATCACAAGTTTGTGCTTAGCGATTTTTGTACAATGCTTTTTTAACATTAGAAAGTCCCAATGACATTTGCGTTAAAAAAAAAACGCAGCATTAACTCAGCGTTGAAAAAACGCAAGTGGGTAGGAGCCCTTATGACACTTTTAGGCTGAATGCACATGGGTGGAAATTCCACAGCGAGATTTCCCGCAGAATTTCCGCCTGTGCCCGCTGCCATAGGATTGCATTAGTTCATGCAATCCTATGCAGACAGCTGCGATTTGACCGTGTGAAAACTCACATGGTAACAAAATCACGGCATGTCCTACCTCACAGGGGCCCGCACTGCCGCGTTATCACTGCGCGCCAGCCGGAACATCCGCAGAGCAGAGTGAAGACGCCAGACAGGTGAGCAGCGGGTCACTGGAGGAGCACGGGTCGCATCCCGCTGGGAGAATCCACGCAGTCGGAATCCGACCTGGCCGTCTGTATGTGGATGAGAGATGGGGGGGGGGGGGGCTATCCAGATTATATGGCTCAAACTCCCTACGAATGTTTTCCGTTCAGTTGTGGAATTCATGCCATGTCGAGTTTCTGCATTTTGCCGGGCTACGGGGTTCCAATATGACATTCATTCCTGTCCCATGACTTCTGGCATGTCAGTGTATAGATGTTCTAAACAAGGTGGCAAAAGAGAACCTGGCATCCTCTGCCCCTAAAGAACAGTATGGAAATATTGAACTTTATCAACCGGACAGTGGCGTTATGGTCCATTTACATGGGACAAGCTGTCGGACAAACAATATCCGGGGCAGCTTGTCCCGGTGATGCTTGCTGCTGTGCTGTTACATAGGAGCGAGTATCACTCAGAGCGCTGCCGGAATGGAGCTGGAACGTCCGGGGAGCGTTCTCCCCCCAACCACCTCCATTCACAGTAAGCAGACAGACGTTCATTTCTGAACAACACGTTGTTAAGCCTTCTGCGTGAATTCTCATTCAGTCGCTGCATGCATTTACACGGGACGACTATTGTTCAGATTCCGAGGGAGTGTGGGTATTTGAATGATTCTGAACAATAATTGTTTCGTGTAAAAGGGCGATTACCAGCAACTTATTATGAACCTACTTTAAAGGGGTTCTCTGGGACTTCCACTATTGACGCCCTATCCTCAGGATATAATAGAGAGAAGACGTGACAGCATATTCGGTGCAAAAATAGAAAAAGCCTTTATTCCTCCATAAGCCAAATGACAGCAACATGTCGACCAAACGGTCTTTTTCAAGCATACATACATATTGAAATGTCACATATATATAGTAATACAGACTAATAATGTAAATTAACAACACCTAAGTAAGCCCAGCCTACAGAGTAATGAGCCCATGATGTAAGTCTATGTGTACACCCATCAAAGGAGTCCCAGACTCCTAAGTGCGCAGCAACAATCAAAGAATCCCGCGATCTTGCGATCAGATCTCCCATCCTCAGGATAGGTCATCAATAGCGGAGGTCCCCTGCTGGAATCTCCACCAATCAGCGTACCTATTTGCCTGTAGTACCAAACAGGACAGCCAATTGGTGGGGATTTGAACGGTGGACCTCCGCCAATCAATTACTGATGTCCTATCCTCAGGATGGGTCGTCAATAGTAAAGACAACCCCTTTCCCAAGCAGCACCCATTACACTTTGCAATTGAACTGAGAAGTTTTCCCAGTATTAAAGGGAACACATCATCTGGGTCAGGGCTTATTCACACGGGCGTATATGGGATGCCGCTTTCACGGCCGTTCAATATAAAACACTACCATCTGATGCATTGGAGTCTAATGCATCAGACCACACCGGCGTATTCCAGTGGCGTAAAAACGCACGGCCAGCCAATAAAGCATCAGGCGCTTTGACACCAGGCAGCAAAGAGAGCCCTGGAACTATCTGCCCGAAATACGTTGGCCACTGCATAGACTCCTATGGGAGCCAGTGACGGTGGCGGGAGAAGAAAGGTGGGAGGGAGTTTAGCAGTGTGACTGCTAAACTCCCTCCCCCTTCTCTTCTCCCCTCCGTCTGTTTGCAATGAGAGGGGACTGGACTGAGCCAAAGCTAAGCTCCGCCCCTTCTCATTGCTGGTTGCGGACAAGGGGCGGGGAGCGAGCTTGGCTTCGCCCCCTCCCATTGCAAACAGCCAGAGGAGAGGAGAGAGGAGGTGTGTCAGCGAGAGGGAGGGAAGGAAGGGGGGAGACAGCTCAGCAGAACTAAGCTGTCTCTCCCCGCCCAACACCATTGCGGCCTGTGTGTATGCGCCCAGACTGGGCCATCTGAACGGGTGCACAAACATTTAATTTGTATGCCCGTCCACGCATTTTTACGGCGCCGGCGGGCGCACGCGAAATCGCCAACGGCTGTATAACATGCCCCCCATACGGCCTGAACCACGGGCAGCAAGAACCTGGGACAGGTATGCTGATTACCTCTGGAGGTTTTATTCTGTAATGTAAAAAAAAAAAATTGAGGGAATTGAGAAGGGTCATCAGAAGCCTGTCTGTGGGCTCCACAAAACTATTGAAATTGATACCGGAGAACCCCAGGGTTGGAAGATTCTACATGCTTCCCAAACAACACAAAGCTGGTAACCCAGAGAGGCCAATTATCTCGAATGTGGGAGCCCTCACTGAAGGAATCTCAGGATGGGTGGAAGGTGTCCCCAAACCACTGTGAGGAATACAACCAGCTACTTGCAAGACACCACGGACCTACTGAACAAACTATCAACCATAGGCCCTCTCCCTGATGGTGCCATGCTGGCCACCATGGATGTGGAAACCTTATATTCCAACATCCCACACGAAGATGGACTGACCGCCTGCCAGGTGCACCTTGAGGCCAATGGGGTTGCATCTAAATCCATGCTACAACTCACAAAATTCATTTTAAGACAATTATTTCTCCTTTGGCAAAGAGATATTTCTGCAACTTACCGGGACTGCCATGGGCAGTAAAATGGCACCACAATATGCCAACCTTTTCATGGCAAAGCTGGAGAGTGACTTTCTGGCCTCATGCCCCAGAAAACCATTGGCCTACTTCTGCTACATTGATGACATCATAATAATATGGACCAACTCCGAACAAGAACTAATAAAATTACCAAGAGATTCGATGCATTCCACCCCACCATAAACCTCATTAGGCTACTCGTATACTGAAATTAACTTTTTGAACACCACCATAAAAAATGTAAAACTATTCAATAAAGACATCTCTATACCGAAAACCGATTGATCGGCCCACATACACATCCTAAACACATCAAAAAGAGGAACATCTATACCATCTTAAAAGTGCATTTTTAAATCAGGGCTACCATCCCACCTCAATTGATGACCAAATCACCAGAGCCACCAGGATACCCAGAAATCAACTGCTCCAATACAAGGAAATAGAAAGAAAAGGACGTGTGGCTCTAGTAGTGACCTACAATCCGCAACTAGAGGTACTAAGGAAGACTGCAAAGAAACTCCATCATACCCTACACAAGGATGACCATCTGAAAACCATATTCCCGGACCCTCCCCTTCTGTGTTACAGGCAACCCCCAAATTTGAGGGACTTTATAATCAGGAGTGCATTGCCCTCCGACATACAAGAAGGAACTTCTCCCTGTAAGGTAAGGAGCTGTAAGACCTGCTCACATATACTGACTGCGGACAGAAGACAAATTCCCAACACACAGCAGGACTATAAGATCCCGGGGACATTCACATGTTACACGTCCAATGTTGTGTATCTGATCCGGTATAGTAAATGTTCTGTTGGGGCTTTATGTTGGGAAACAGGACAAAAACTGAAAGCCAGGATGAAGTCTTATCAACACGCAAAGAGAAAAATTACCTGCGGCCGAGCAGCTTTCTAGCCACGGACACAACATAGAAAATATGAAAGTTATTATAGGAAAAGGCAATTTCGAATCTCAACGTCACAAAATAATTTGGGAGTACAGGTTTATGACCATCCCTGACACTCAAGAGAGGCATCAACATCTCAAAAGGCTTCATGCTATGGTACAGAAATCTATAGCATAGATAACACGCTGGCCTGGTAACCCCTGGTGTACATATATACACACACATCTTCGGATCTATTCCATTAAGCCTGAGGAAGAATCCCGAGTAAGTTGGAAAGCTCGCTATAACATCATGTATTTTTGTTAGCCATTAAAGGTATTAATATCTACAAGATGACTTGGTTTCTCTTGCTGGGAATAATCACATTTTGCTCTGCAGGCTAATGATCATGGCCGTCAGCGTCTAGCTAGAACGGTCCCTGCAAACAGAAAGGGGACTCCGGTAGAAAATCACATTCAATATAGAAGACCCCACATGCATATCCTACAGGTCAGTAAAGCATTCTTTGGCTTCCATGGATATGGGAGCAGAAGACCCACCAAAGTGCCGCTGTGGATATCACAACACCAGACACGGCACCTCTCCTGGGATCATGAGATCGCCTAACTAGACTCTGGAGGATCGACATGTGATGGGCTCCGATAAGTCACAGCACCAATTGTTGTAGGGTGATGTAGAGTTTGTGCGTGGCACAGAATCCATGGAGCCCTGGACCCCAGTTATCAACAAGGCACTGTGGTGGCTCCATACTGGTGAGTGTGTCTGTGTGATCCCTTCCCAATGATGGGATATTCCAGCAGGATAATACACAGTGTCATCAGGCCCAAGTTGTCCAGAACTGGTTCTAGAGAGTTCCTACAAATGGTGTGTCCTGCATTATGCGGAGGGGCGGAGAGGAGGCAGAGAGGGGGCGGGAGCTCAGTTCCTGCTCCTGGCTCTTCCATCCTCCCCCCGCAGATGAGGACAACGTTTATCAGTTCGGCATGAAAACCGAGCCGATATACACTCGTCTGAACACACCCTGAGGCTTATAGTCCGGATGGGCCATTACCAGCCGATCAGTGAGGCCACTCCCACATATGCGCTGATTACTGCAGCATTTTGAACGCAGTGGTAATCGCAGTAGGACGCTTCCATTGATTTCAATGGGTCCTCGCAGAGCTGCGCTGGAATGTGATGTTTTCTAATGCCGCAATTTGAGCGCTGTCTGCTTGATTTAGCCTAGTTTTCACACTTTTTAACGCTCATCACAATGATGGAGTGCGTTAAAAACCGCTGTCGGATGCAGTAACCTGCGTTCAAAAACAGCAGTAAAATCGCTGCGCTTTGTTGCCGATTGCCTGCCAGTGCGCTCCTACGCTGAGCTGTTTTCTGCAGGAAGCAGACAGCTCCGTTCTCGCTGCAGTGGCCAGACTTGGGATTCAGTTCAATGGGAACTTTGCCTGTAATACCAAGCTTGGCCAGTGCAGCGAGAACAGAGCTGTCTGCTTCCTGCAGAAGTCAGCTCAGAGCACTAGTGCAAACAATTCATCAGGGGCTCCTCTGGTCTACTGCTGATCGTCTGCCATGCTTTGGGCAGGACATGAATAGCTTACATCAGCAGTAGACCAGGGGAGCCTCTTGGATGAAGGACGAGCGATCTCCGGTATGCAGGCAAGTAGTCAGCCACACAGTCAGCCATATTTGTATCTGACGAGAGGCTTATCGGCGGCCACCAGGCAGAATCCATGCCAGTGATGTGAAAGTGCCGGTAAATCATCTGTCCGGGAGGCCCCGGTGCACGCCGGCTGTAGTCACACACATGGCCGCTGCCCTGAGCACAGAGGCGGGGGAGCCTACCCGCCACACGCCGGCCCTCACCTTAACCAGCCACATGCCGGTGTTCTGCTTCGCACCACTCAGGTCCACTTCTCCCTTCTCGGCAGACATGCTGACACTGTTTTCCCTGCAGCACTCTGTTACTACCGGCACATGGGGGAAGACTAAAGCCGCTGCACACCCTGTACGGAGCACGAGAGGAGACAAACCTCCTACAGCGTTTGTACCGTCCCACTGCTTCCACTTCCCTGCTGGCGGCTGCCCAGAATGTCCTACAGAGGAGGTTCCTCTACCCTGAGCAGCCATCGGTGTACAGCCGGACGTGCACAGAGCCTCAGCACCACAGACCCCCAGGAACAGCGCCAGCCTCCATTACCCCCTCACTCCTGCGCCATTGTCTATTCGTTGTCATTCTTGTGATATGTTTTTTACGTTTCCATTGATATAACCGTATGAGGGCTTGTTTTTGCGCACCATTTAACCCCTTAGTGACCACGCCTTTTTTCTCGTATTTTGGTCCATCGACACGTATGGGGACTTGTTTTTGTGGACCATTCAGCCTAGCCGCGCACAAACAGGTCGGATTCCACATGTGGGAGCTCACAGCAGATGCCATCCCTGTGCCCGGCTGGCATCCGGGTGTACCTGTATATATCTGTATTGCGGATGGTCCGGACAGCTCGCTGTCGGACATGCATAGAACAGACTTTTAAATTTTCTTTCTTGCACCCTGACTAGGCAATAACGCGGAATGCACGACCTTCCCGCAATGTCAATTACGGAAGGACCATGAGTCGGATGGCTTCCATTGACTAAATGGAAACCATCGGCGCAAAAATAGAACATGCAAATTTTTTTTTCCATGAACAGAAATCACAATTGCTGACCACTTGTGAGCGGACATGCAAATGTTCTATTCTTTGTCAATGGATGCGCAATGTCACGGATTGTCTGTGTGGGTAATGATCGCGAATTCCGCAATCCACATCCAGTGGTGTGAGACCGGCCTTAACGTACCGGATAATACACTGAAAATCTTTTTAAAAAATGTGATGTGGGTGAAATGGCAAAAACCACAATTGCGTCAATGCTTAGTTTTTACCGTGTTCACGTTGCAGTAAAAATGTCTTGTGACTTTTAGGGCCGGCTCGCACGAGCGCCTGCGTAAAACGCCGAGTGTATAACATAGCGTGTTACCGCAGTGTGAGCCAGCATGACGCCGTGTATCACACGCCGCTATCGTGCACAGACTGACTTTTTAAAAAATTTCCGTCTCTGCTGTTTAGTGACGTTACATATAAACACCACACATATGCTACGCTAATTTTCGTGTGCATCGCGCGAGAATATAGTTCGTGGATGCGCACTTATGCTGAGTGTCAATACTAAATGTATCCTTTTTTTATGAACTCTGATACTTAAGGGCTAATTCCCACAGGCGGATTCACGCGGCAGAAATCCGTGGCGTTGCCCCGCAGCTATTAGGTTCTATTGAATGCTTACAGTGTGGAATCCCACCCTGTGAATTTACCCGTACTCACCCGCGGCATGTTCTATTTGCCGCGGGCGTACGCGCGAACGGATTCCATTGCAGTCAATGGGAGACATCCGTCACGCTATCTTCCGCTGTAGCACATCTGTTGGTTTTTACCCCGTAGCACGCTGTAGCACAGCAGAAGATAGCGTGAAAACGCTTCCCCACCTACTGCCGGCCGCGTCAAGCGCTCTACTGCGCATGCGCGCCGGAGCGTCTCGCGGGACGTCGGGCAATGGATCCGGAGGTAAGTATGGGGTCTCTGGGGGGCCCCGTGACGGACTCTGCTGCGGAATTCCGCTTGCGGAGCCCGTCAAGGCCGTGAGCACTAGGCCTAATTCTGAGACAACCCCTTTGACTACTATTTATGTTGCGCAAGTAATTTGGATACCACAACACCAAAACAAATAGTATATACCCCTAGATAACACGTAAATATACATCTGCTATGGCTCTCAGGAATACGGCAACACAAAAATATACCTTTTTCCATAAAGCATGCCTTTTATTGTGTAAAATAGTCAAACGCTAGTAATTGGAATGCTGATGAGGGCGGGGTAAAAACCAACAGATTTTCTCACAATATAAACACTTTTATTGTGAAAAATGGTTTTGTGTGCTGGGAATTAGGGCTCATTCACACGGGCGTATTGTCACAGCGTATTACACATGCGTATTTCCCGTGCGTAACGTGGTGAATGGAGGCAATTAACCCTTTGCAATCCAATTTTGGATTCAGGGTTTCCTAGGACAATGGTGGCGAACCTATGGCACGCGTGCCAGAGGCGGCATGCAGAGCTGTCCCTGCTGGAACGCGGGGCCGTCGCCCGCTCACCAAGTTAGTGAATACCGGCAGGGGCTGTGGCTCCCCTGCCGGCATTCACTAAGCAGTGCTGCTACGTGTGCTGATTCCTGCCACATATTAACTTTTTTTCCCCACTTCTGCTCTAATCAGCAATTCCAGCAACCTGATTGGTTGTTTTGTGAATCAGCCAACCCAAACAACCAATCAGGTTGCTGGAATTGCTGATTAGGGCAGAAGTGGGGTAGAAAAAGTTAATATGCATCCCGGCCACACTGTGATGTCAGTGTGCAGGCGGTATCCTCCTACCCCCTCCCCCGACGTCTACTACTTGGTTCCTCGAGAGCACGGGGAGGAGGCGTCCGGCAGCACACTGATGTCAGTGTGCACCTGCTATCAGCGCTGCTGGAGGGCACATCGGGCAGAGGAGGGGGTAAGTATGTGGGTCTCGAGGGGTAATGGGGGGCCGCTGTGGGGTGTCACTATGCTACTGGGGGGCCGCTGTGGGGTGTCTCTGTGCTACTGAGGGGCTGCTGCAGGGGGGATCACTGTGCTACTGGGGGGCCGCTGCGGGGGTTCACTGCTACTGGGGGGGGGGGGGGGGGGGGGGTGCTGTGGAGGGAGGGGGGTGCCACTGTGCTACTGGGGGGCTGCTGCTGGGGGGGGGGTCACTGTGCTACTGGGGGGCCGCTGCGGGGGGTCACTGTGCTACTGGGGGGCCGATGCGCGGGGGGGGGTCACTGTGATACTGGGGACCGCTGGGGGGGGGGTCACTGTGATACTGGGGACCGCTGGGGGGGAGGGAGTCACTGTGATGCTGGGGCCACTGGGGGGGGAGGGAGTCACTATGATGCTGGGGCCACTGGGGGGGTCACTATCATTGCTGGGGCCACTGGCGGCGGTCACTATTATCGCTGGGGCCGCTGGAGCGGGTCCCTATTATCGCTGAAGGCGATCCCTATTATCGCTGGGGCGGCTGGAGATGGTCCCAATTATCACTGGAGGCGGTCCCTATTATTGCTGGGGCCGCTGGAGGCGGTTACTATTATCGCTGAAGGCAGTCCCTATTATCACTGGGGCCATTGGAGGGGCTCCCTATTATCGCTGGGGCCGCTGGAGGGGGTCCCTATTATCGCTGGGGCCGCTGGAGGGGGTCCCTATTATCGCTGGGGCTGCTGGAGGGGGTCCCTATTATCGCTGGGGCCGCTGGAGGGGGTCCCTATTATCGCTGGAGGCGGTCCCTATTATCGCTGCGGCTGATGGAGGCGGTCCCTATTATCACTAGGAGTGGTCATTTCATGTGACGAATATGGCCAGGGTTTTTTCAAAATAGACAGCGTGCAGATTTTGACTGCTTATTGGATGCAGAAATGCTTCTCAGAAATTTCCGCTGAGGATATTCTGCAGTATTTCTGCGTCCAAAAAGCAGTCAAAATCTGCACGCTGTCTATTTTGAAGTGGCCCTGTCCTTTTTAGAACGACGAGGGTAAAATCATATGTCGTGATAAGCCCCGCCCCCTGATGTGTTGGCACTTTGCAGTAAATAAGTCTGGTTTGGGTTGCAGTTTGGGCACTTGGTCTCTAAAAAGTTCGCCATCACTGTCCTAGAGCACATGTGTCAAACACAAGGCCCGCGGGCCGAATGCGGCCCGCTGCCTCATGTTATGTGGCCCGCGGCATGCCGACGGCCGCTCACCACTGTAGTGATTACCAGCTGGGGTGCCGCAGCTCCCCGCTGGTAATCACACTGGCAGCGCTGATCCCTTCTCCCCTGAGTCCCCTGCTCTTCAGTTCCGCAGGAGAGGACTCAGGGAGGAAGCGTGCCGTGCTGCACCCGGCGCATATAAACTTTTCCCACAAGACTTTGCACTCTTGAGCAATTCCAGCAACGTGATTGGTTGTCTGGGTTGGCTGATTCACAGTGATTGGTTGTCTGGGTTGGCTGATTCACAGTGATTGGTTGTTTGAGTTCGCTGATTCACCAAACAACCAATCAGGTTGCTGGAATTGCTCAATAGTGCAGAAGTCTTGTGGAAAAAGATAATATGCCACCCGGGCTCAGCACGATCCGAGGAGGAGCGGCGCTGACAGCAAGGAGGAGGTAAGCATATGGCTGGGGAAGGGGAACTTAATATGGGGGGTGGGGGGTTAATATTGTTGTTGCTGGGAGGAGGTTAATATTGCTGATTGCTGCCGGGGGTGAGGGGGTTAATATTGCTGGTGTGTTTGGGGGGGGGGGGGTGAGGGGGTTAATATCACTGATGTGTTGGGGGGGGGGGGGTTGATATTGCTGCTGGGAGGGGGTTAATATTGCTGCGGGGGTGGGGTAGTAATATTGCTGGTGGGGGTTAATACTGCTGCTGGGAGGGGGTTAATATTTCTGCGGGGGGGAGGGGTTAATATTGCTGGGAGGGTTAATATTGTTGCTTGGTGGTGGGAATAATATTGTTGCTCGGTGGGGGGTTAATATTGCTGCCGGGTTGGGAAGGGGACGGGGGGTTAATATTGGTGCTGGGAGAGGGTTAATATTGCTGCGGGGGTGGGGTGGTAATATTGCTGGTGGGGGTTAATACTGGTGCAGGGGGAAGGGGTTAATATTGCTGCTGGGTGGGTGGGGGTTAATACTGGTGCTGTGGGAAGGGGTTAATATTGCTGGTGGGGGTTAATATTGCTGCTGGGAGGAGGTTAATATTACTGTGGGGGTCGCTATTACTGCTGGGGCCACTGTGGGGGTCGCTATTACTACTGGGGCCACTGTGGGGGTCAATATTTTTACTGGGGCCACTATGGGAGTCACTATTTTCACTGGGGCCACTATCAGTCACTATGACTACTGCGACCACTATAGGGGTCACTATTATCAGTGCGACCACTATAGGGGTCACTATTAGGGTTCACTCACACGGGCGTAATTGCATTTCGGTCGCACAAATACGCTATGTATTTGTGCAATCGAAAATCGCTTATGCTTACGTATTTGGGCGTGCAGAAAAGAATGCAGATGGCCCACTGAGATGGTGCGCAAATATGCAGTGAATACACTGGTTTCCTGCGCGGCCCATTCACTTCAATGGCCTATTGGGGTGCGTAGTACGCAAGAAAATAGGTCATTCTGTGTGACAATATACATCATGTGAATGAAATCACTGAAACCAATGGCTTCTACTGCATATTATGTACGCTAACACGCTGGTGTGAACGAGGCCTTACTATACTGTCTTACAAGCGGCCCTTTGAAGGTCCCCATAAGCCTGATGTGGCCCTCGGTGAAAATGAGTTTGACACCCCTGTCCTAGAGGGTTCTCTCTTTCTGCCATTATATAATGGCGCCATCTGCTGGCTAGAGCCAGTATTGCGGTATGGGACATGCTGGAGAGGCCCCCAACAACAGAGTGGCCAGTAATCTACAGTAAGAATACCCTGCCAGACGTCTTCCAACATTGGAGCTGTACAGTCTATAATCAGAACGTCTTTCTCAGAGTTTCATAAGGAGCCCTTGAAGGGCTGCTTATTGATACGATTCTCCATTGCAATGCCTGCGAATGGACAGCGATTAATATGGAGCACTGCTCTGCGCAGGGGGGGGGGGGGGGGATTTGAAAAAAAAAGTCACACTGCGCATGTCCGTGACGTTATAATTCTGGGCATGCGCAGTGCAGCCCAGACGCAATCTCTACGAGCAGAGCTTAGGGGCAGCACTGAGTACAACGCTGCGTGATTCGCAGCATTATACTCTTACAGCCGTGTAAACGAGCCCTTACTGTTCTTTTCATTTCTTAACATACAGAGTCCTCATCAAAACCGCACAGAGTCTTTCTTAGGCAGATAGCCAGATTGGAGTTAGGAAGGTATTTTTTTTTCCTTAAATGGGGAAAGTTGGCTCTACCTCATTTGGGGGTTTTTTGCCTTCCTTTGGATCAACATTGGGGGTGTAATAGGCAGAATATTTAGGGGGCCTTCACACTTACGATCGCAATATCACTGCGTTTTTTTAACAAAAATGTCAATAGGACTTTCTAATGTTAAAAAAGCTTCGCACAAAAATTGCAAAGCACAAACTGAAAATATCACTAGAGGGCAAAATCCTCAAACAGTGACTTTTTTTTTGGCCATGTGATACCTGCTAACTCACTGGAAACAGGAGTGATGCTTGATTCAGAAAAAAAATGCACCAACGGTAATATAGAAACTTCCAGCCTTTATTGAAGAGCGCCACAGCTTCATTTGTCACTAAAAGGGACGCTTTTTTTTTTGCCAAATGGTCCGATAATTGTATCTTACATGATGGCAATCGTCAAGGAGTCTCAGTGCTCCATAGTTTATTGGGTGACCAAGGTCTTGCGACCGAAACGCGTCCCTTTTTGTGACAAATGAAGCTGTGACACTCTTCAATAAAGTCTGGAGGTTTCTATATCACCGTTGGTGTAACTTTTTTCTGAATCAATCTATTTGGATCTCATGAAGGACTACACACATCACCACGGAGAGTGAACACTCAGCCGGACTGTGGAAGCGGATGAGAGGCGGTGAGCACATTTTTGTTTTTCCTAGTAGTGATGCTTGGCAAGGTCAGTGGAAAGAGAAGATCAGGACGACCTAGAACAAGAAGGCTAGATACAATCAAGGCCACCATGAACATGTCAATCGCAGAACTGAAAGAAGCGATGAAGGACAGAAATGTGTGGAGAACATTGATCCATGGAGTGACCGAAGGTCGGATGCGACTGATCAGATAATCATCATCATAGATGTAAAAATGACATGGATTCTGATGTAGATGACCGTGTAGAACCTGTGCCAATAACACATTGTGTGAACTGCTCTTGACTCGCATCAAATCTGCAGTGGAAAAACTCTGCAGCATAAGTTAGACTATACTTTTCCTATTATACTATGCTCAGTTACTGATAAATTGTTTGCTCCAGAAAAGAGTTGATTGACAGCATAGTGTTTTCCTTTTGGAGGATTAGCTCTCTCCTCCGAGTTCTGTCATTCATGCTTAGGTAAATTGACTATAATTTAATATCTATTCATCTGCATCCTGCGTTGTAGTAAAAAAAAAGGTCTATTATATTAAATTAAAGGGAACCTGTTATCAACTATAAGCACTGTAAACTAAGTTGTGACGCTTATACCGTTTCCCCTTAAAATAGGCCCTAGCTTGGTTTTTCCGAATTTCAGAGAAACTTGACGTATAAGCCCTACCATGGAAATAAGCCCTTGTCGCATTACATTAAAAAAAAGTAGGAATACATTACCTAGCAGGCTCAGTCCAGGTCCCTCTCGCTGCTCTTCAGTGCCTCGGCACGGTTCCTACAGTCCTCGGCCACCCACACAAGATCACTTCCCAGTTACGGGATTCATAAATCCCGCCACCACAAAGCGATGGCTGCATTTGGTTATGGAGAGCTGCATTGATTGGCTGAGCAGTGCTCAAAGAACCAATCACAGCCATCACATTAGTTCATCTAGCGCTGCATTGATTAGCTGAGCAGAGCACGAAGAACCAATCACAGCCATCACATAGTGGAGGTGGGATTTATGAATTGGCTGAGCCACCAATTCATGTCTTATTTTAGGAAAAACATGGTAATTTAGATTACATGGAGTCCACAGAGCCTCTTTTTATACTCACCTGATCCCCATTATTGTGGTGTCCCCCGGCAAGGTCAGCGCATGCACAGCATGCTTGACTCTTCTCAGAAGGCTGTGTGCATGCATTACCATTACTCACTGTGGGAGTCCACACACATAGCCTTATGAAAGGAGTCAAGCCAGGTGACACTGCAGGCAAGTGGGACCATGTGAGTAGGAAAAGAGGCTCCCAGTTACATAAACTTATAAGCACCATAACTTTGTTTATGGTGCATATACTTTATAACCGATTCTCTAGTGAATTTTTGTAATATATTTATTAACTATTCTCTGAGTTTATAAGTCTGCTTTCACAACTGCAGTGGGGGTTCCTTTTTCTGCTCCATTCAGGTAGCAGGAAAGGGGAAATCCCTGGCCGAACAGGTCCGTTTTATGACGGAACCAAACAGTGCCAGATGGTCTCCATTGGAGAGAAAGCTGTCATTCTAGACGGGGCACTCAGAGCCCTCTCTATGGCCGTGCTTGCCGTTCATTATTACTCAAAATACTAACGACCACATGTCCATCCGTGAGTGAGTTACATGCTCACCCTTGATCACATGACAGTGACGTCATCACAGGTTCTTCATCCCGAGTGAGTTACATGCTCCGCCCGGATCACATGACAGTGACATCATCACAGATCCTGTATGCACATGGCTGCTGTCCGACTAGATGTTCATTAGTATTCCATAACAACTGAGGCTGCAGCAGGTTTATAGGGAATGTAGTCCGCCCGTAATCTGCACAGGAATGAAGGACTTGTGATAATATCACCGTTATATGATCAGGGGCAGAGCATGTCACTTACTTGGGATGAAGGACTTGTGATGACATCACCGTCATGTGATCAGGGACGGAGCATGTGTTACCATGCGGCGGCCGTGGGTCCTCCCGTGGCGGCCGGGCGCTGGGTCCCGCAGTCAGGGCATGTTTCCCGGTTTGTTGTCCGGCTGCCGGGGGAGCGGGTGGCTGATCGGCGTGATGCACGCACTCGTGGGTTCGGGTGCCGCGGCGCGCGCGTCTGTGATTGCGGATCCGTGCACGAGCTCCTGTATATTGGATCCCACTGGAGGTAGCACCTCCCACTCTCCAACCCTGGGCAGAGGCTTCTGTTTATAAGGCTGGCAGTGAGGTGCATTCACTGCCAGTTATTGGTTTCTGTCAGCGTGCTTGCATCCTGCCTCTGTTAGTCTCCTGCTTGTTAGTTTGTTTGCTAGTTCTGTCAGGAGATTCCATCTGCCTCGGTCTGCGGTTATTTTTCTGTTGGGTTAGTTCATCTGCCTGTCCTGTAGGTAATCTACCCTGTTTCAGCTTGGTCCGCTGGACCTCACTGTTATCAGCCAGAGTTTTCCAGTCCGTCTCTGTTTGTATCTTGCTATCTTGTCTGTTTGTCTGCTAGGCCTCGCTGTTATCAGCTAGGCCTTATCATCGGCTTTTCCTGTCGGTGCTAATGGGTAGTAGTCTCTTGCATAGGTACTGCGGTCCCTGCCTGTCCCCCCTAGTAAGCATAGGGTCAGAGTCGGCGGCCTTGACGTGTCCACCATCAGGGCTATCTCCAGGAAGGGACAGTGGCGGGGGTGTAGATCAGGGAGCCCGGCACCGTGCGTACCTAAGCATTATACTAGTACCGTAATGGCATGTAACTCACTCGAGATGAAGGACCTGTGATGACGTCACCGTCATAATCATGGGCGGAGCATGTAACTCAGGATGAAATACCCGTGATGACCTCACCATCATGTGAACAGTGACGGAGCATGTAACTCATTGAGGATAAAGGACCTGTGATGTGTCGTGATCAGGGGCAGAGCATGTCAGTGACATCATCACAAGTATTAAATTCCGAGTGCTGTGCTGCTTGTGATCCCTGTTGTGAAGCCTGACAGCAGCTGTGTGCTTACAGGATCTGTGATGATGTCACCATTCTGTGATCAGTCACCTGTGTAGGAGTAGTCCGGGGTCACATGACCAGGGGGTGATCAGTGTGTGCTGGTTGTGATCTCTGTTGTATGGAATGAAGAATGTATGTAGCAGAGCTGTATGTGATGTACATGTAGCAGAACTGTGTGTGTTTGACGTGCTTGTAGCAGAGCTGTGTGCCTGTGACATGCATGTAGCAGAGCTGTGTGTGACGTGCATGTAGCAGAGCTGTGTGTTTGTGTGACGTGCATGTAGCAGAGCTATTTATCAAATATCCTAAAGGCACAATGACGGCGATGTCATCACAGGTCCTAAACCAGCAGCCCTGTGCTTACAATTCCAATCCCTTTCACTATATCATATTAGTAAGTGGCGCATTGCGCCATCAGAAATACTGATACTATAATTTTCTAATAATTGCTAGTATTACTGCTATAAGGTGACCGGACGTCCTGATTTAGGTGGGACAGTCCCGCTTTGGGACCCTGTGTCCTGCTGTTCCCATGGTCCCTAAGCAGGACAGCCTTTTGTCCTGCTTTGTGGACATCGGGCACCATTAAAGTGATTACCAGCCGGGGTACTGTGGCTCCCTGGCTGGTGATCGCTCAGTGGAAGGTTCCAGTGCAGACGTGAACCTGGCGTAAGTCCGCTAGTATTAACTTGTTTAGTTATTTCTCTCTATTTGAAAATTCATAAACTCTTTCTCTTCAGGTGGGTCATGTGATCAGATTGTGACTGCCTGGGAACTACTATTTTCTATGTGTCTCCTGCAGAGAAATCTCAGTCCTCTATGATTAAACTGCATAGACGGTACCATACAAGCATTTCACAGAGTGGGGAAGAAACTCCTGTCATAGTTACTGCTGAAGATTAGAGACTCCTTTCACATAGTTATAATGAAGATCATCCTCACTGAGTATATATGCATTGTATTTAACTTATTTAGGTTAATATAAAGGGTAATGATCATTTTCACACTGTCCTCCCAGTAGGCAGAGATGGTACCGGCTCTAGCTGGTCATCTGATGCATCATGGGATTGCTAATACAGCACAGAGGAAGAGAAAGCAGGGACAAATCTGTCTTCTCAATGCAAACATTAACCCCTTAAGGACTAAGCGCGGCAAATATACAGCACTTGGTCCTGGGCTTTAATCCCGGCCAATAGCAAAAATATGGCACAGAATTAAATCTTCTGCAATCAAGCAGGAGCAGATCGGATTCTCAGCTATTAGTCACAGTGGAGAACCCAGAGGAGAAGGGAGACGTGTTTTTTTAACTGCTTCTTTTTTGTCCTTTCCTGGGTACATAGCGCTCAATGAGCGCTATGTACTAAAAAGTGAAAGTGGAAAAGTTTCTTCCTCTACATGACCTGGCGATCACGTGGCCATTGTGACTCCCCTGATACAGAAGAGCTTCAGGGTCGTAGCAGACCCTGATCAGCTCTGCCAGTGACTATTCTCACTATAGGGGGATGTTTTCCCCTGTAATTGGGGCTCCTATGGTTGCCCCAGCTCCAGTGGAAAAGTGTGTAATAAAAAAAAGACAATATGAATGACCCCCAGAGGTCTTAGATGACGTCATGGGGAACATAGATGGTAAAAAAAATTGTTACAAAAATAAGTGAAAAAAATTAACAGAATAAAATAAAAAATATATTCATAAAAAAGAAAATGGCCCAAAGCCGACGCCAACCAAAACCGCTGCCGTATACTCCCTGTAAGCCAAAACCATACATATTATATATCAAAACGTCCAAAACAAAACGAGGAAGCCGTTTCCATACTTTATTTTAGCGTAAATATACTAATTTTTAAAAAAACAACTGTAAATGTTAAAATTATTTTTTTTTAACTTTTTACACTGAATAAAAGTAAAAAACGGAAAAACTAGTCAGTGAAAAAGATATTTTTAAAAAACAGCCCTATAAGTCACAGAAAAAAAAAACGCTGCAAAAATTATTTTGGTAGCTAAAGGAAAACAAAAATATGCCAGTAAAACGCCCACATGGGTAAAATCCCTAAAAAGTGTCTGGTCCGTAAGGTACAAAACAGCCTGGTCCTTAAGGGGTTAAGATGGTGGGGTCTGATGCTACAGGCATAATATCTGTCTCCAATTTCATTCAAAATTCCAAGGTTTTCCGGATGCTCTAGAACTGCTCATCTTTTATTCTTTGTTTGCTAATTCCTCTGTCTTTATAGTGTTTCTTAATTGGGGGGAGGTGGAAAGACTTTAATGTTTCATAGTGGTGGTCTTTGTTCAATAGACAGATAACAGTGAAATTGACCGGAGAATATAATGACAGCTGCAGGGATGTATGCGCTCTGGAGACAGAGGGGCACTTACGTGTGAAGTAGCAATATATGACAGAAGAATCAGTGTTTGACAGCTCATTCCCCTCCCGCTACCCACAGCTATGTCCTCTCCCCTGGCATTGTGGGAATAAGGACTCTACAGGACAAGCAGATTTTTACATTTTAGCCGGTCATGTCTGTGTTGAATTTATAAAAGTCAGCTTCAAAATTCAACACACTACTACCACTAAAGGGAATCGGTCAGCGCCTGAACCACGAGCAGCATGACCTGATAGCAGGTATGTACATTGCAGGCATGTATGGCCGCCCGCACACGGGCGGAGTTTTGCTGCAGAATCCGGGGTGGGCATCTGCCTCTGGGTTCCGCAGCAAATACCTTTCTATAGCATGCTATGGAAAAGTGATTCTTCCTGCACACGAGCGGAAACCTTCTTGGTAACACCCCGTTTAAAGTGACCCTCGGGTCCTAGACAAACAAAGATGGCTGCACTGTTTCTCTGACTACCTGATGCACATTGTGCACTTGTATGCATCAGTAGTCTAAGTCGCTATACACTGCTATGAGTATGCAGTGTATGAGCGAGTATGCTCGCTCATCTCTAGTCGCAACCCTTAACCTCTGGTGGCGACATAATACACCAGTACCTTATTCCCTATCCAAAGGTGCCCTCTCTCCTCTCACTGTAGTCCCACTGCACTCCCAGTGACATCAGATTGAATGGAGCAGCTGTCACACATGTGCAGCACAATTCCGTTAATTTCAGTGGGACTCATGTAACTAGCCGATTGCAAGCGCTGGACTATCTTTGGCAATCCCATTGAAAATTAATGGAGCAGTGCAGCACATGCACGACCACCACTCCATTATATCTCCTCCTCACTGCAGGGGATACAGTGAGCCTACAATGAGGAGGAGGAGGTCACGGGACCCCTGTTCTCAGGATCATGGAGTCTCACCAGAGAGAACCCATGGATCGGATTTTTATCACCTATCCTTTTTTTAGGTAATAAAAGTTCTTCTTGGTACAACTCCTTTAAAATCAGATTATGTTTCAAAATTGAATTGAAGCCTGAAGATGGAGAAAAACCAAATTAACTCCTCAGAACGTGACAGGTGATACGGAACGACAAGACAGTAGGGTAGGTGGGAAATGCAGTAAGTTACAAGGCCACCCATTGTTTATGTTTAGCACGGTGGACAAGATCTAAAATGCATGAGCCCAGGGTGGCCTTATGGTACATATTAAAATCAGGAAGACCTATAGCGGATTTAGTCTGCATTGAAATGTCATATTTGATTCTAGGATGATGGCCCATCCAAATGAAAATTATAACGAGCAACTTAAGTTTTGTGAAGAAAAATTCTGGAAGTTTTAATGGGTAAAGTTTGAAAAAAGTAGAAGGTGCTTGATTATTTTTGATAATGAGTGTATAGCAATGCTGCAAACATTCGTTTTTGTATACTTAGACAGCTGCATTGTCAGGATGTATTTTGTGCCTGGAAAAACCCAACAATAAATTGGTTCAAATTGGTGAGTCATTTCAACATAAGAGCTTGAAAATGTATCTAATGAGCAGAGAACAGGATAAAGCAGATGTCCCCATGTCAAACAAACCCTTTGTTATCACAGTCGCTGTGTTCTTTGTATTAAAAGCTTGCTCAATGTCTCCTCTCACATAAAGAAAGAAAACAAGACAAAAACATATTTCATTTTAAATGGTCACATCACACAGTATGACAGGGGTCAGAAACACTCTTTTCTCCTTAGGGAGAGCAACTATATACTATAAATAAGTGAGGAGACTCAAATGGCCACGCACGCTCCTCTGGGTAATATGCAAATAAGGGAGATGGAATAAATCCTCCACAGTGCCACCTACTAAAAGGCAGCATTCCTTCGAGTCAAAGTGGGACTTTTTATACAAGTCTTGCTACAATGACTGGGAATCAAAAGCAAAGCCAGACCCCATGTACATACAGCTGTTTCCGGGTTATTGCCCATCATCAGTGTACAGTAGGAGTCTGGCTTTTGCTAGTGAGAGGCCTGGGACAGGGGTCAGAAACACTCTTTTCTCCTTAGGCCTCATGTCCACGGGGAAAATCAGATCCGCTGCAGATTCTACATGTAGAATCTGCAGCGGGTCCCTCCTGCCCCGCGGACATGAGGGCTGAAAATAAGAATTTAAAAGTATTTACCATCCGGCGCGGGCGGAGAAGATCAGCTGTTCCTCACGGCCGGATCTTCATTTTCGGCCGGCGGATGAATTCCTGACGCCGGCGGCACGTCGCCGGCACGTCGCCGACGTGCCGCGCGCATGCGCCGGGCACATCCGCCGAGCCGAAGCAAGGAAGATGCGGCCGTGAGGAACAGCTGACCTTCCCCGCCCGCGCCGGATGGTAAATACTTTAAATTCCTATTTTAGGTCTCCCGCGGATCCGGACGGCTTCCATAGGCTTCAATAGAAGCCCGCGGGAGCCGTCCCCGCGGGAGACCCGCACGAAAATGGAGCATGGTCCGGATTTTTCCATGCTCCATTTTTTTTTAAATCCCTTTTATTGACGATCCGCGGGTATTTATCTACCCGCGGGTGGTCAATGCATCCCTATGGGATGCGGATCCGCATGCGGGAGATCCGCTGCGGATCTTAAATCATATTTTGCCCGTGGACATGAGCCCTTAGGGAGAGCAACTATATACTATAAATAAGTGAGGAGACTCAAATGGCCACGCACGCTCCTCTGGGTATGACAGATGATGTCCCCACTGTGTATTAGAGGCACACAGTGATGACTGATCAGCTGAACTCTGTATTAATATGGCCACATCAATGATGACGGTATGCTGCAAAATGGGCTTTACTGTGATTGTTCCAACATTCTTGCAGAGAAGAATCTCAGACGGCGCTATTAAATCACAGAGGGGCTCGAGAATAAAAGATGTTTTGCGTCCAGCTTTCTACCAATAAGAATGGTGAAGTATTTATGGGATGTGCAATAGTTAGAGGTTTGAAATTAATTGGATTGAAATTTGAATCTGCGTTTTAAAACTAGGATACATTCGTTTATACTCGCTGGGAGGGGATCAGTCTGGGATTGCCTTTGTTGAGGCCACAGGTCATGTGTCTTCTCCAAACAACATGCAGTCAGCAGCCAGGGATGTAGTTTAACCCCTTAATGACCTTAATGGGCTTTATTCCCAGCCAAGGAATAGTTAGGTTAGGTTCTCAGATGTTAGTCACATAGGAGGACCTGGAGGTGAAGGGAGAAGAGGTTTTTAACTGCATCTGCGTACTACTTTCCATGCTACGTAGCGGTTAACGAGCACTGTATACTAAGAAGTGAAAGTGGAAGTACAGTAAAACCTCTACTAGCATTGACATCTACTAAGGCCGATTTCGAGTAAGGCTGTTTTTTAGCCAAAATTTTGTCTGTAGTAACATTGGTTGCCTCTAATAACACCTGCGTGTGCCACCCCATGTGACCTTGCTGCTGAACCTGCGTGATCTCCTGCTTAGCGACTCCTCCTCCTGCTGCTGATGCAACCCATCCTTCCTCATCATCGGCGATGGCTAATACACTAGTACAGTACTGTACAATTGCACTCTTATGTAACAGCACAGAGAACACAGTGATAACGCTGAGCACAGATAATGATGTCACCTGTAGTCCTATGTAACACCACAGAGAACACAGTGATAACGCTGAGGACAGATGATGTACTGTAGTACAGGAGATGTCACCTGCAGTCCTATGTAACAGCACAGAGAACACAGTGATAACGCTGAGGACAAATGATGATGTCACCTGTAGTCCTATGTAACACCACAGAGAACACAGTGATAACCCTGAGGACAGATGATGTACTGTAGTACAGGAGATGTCACCTGCAGTGCTATATAACAGCACAGAGAACACAGTGATAACGTTGAGGACAGATGATGTACTGTAATACAGCAGATGTCACCTGCAGTCTTATGCTAGAGCACAGGGAACACAGTGATAATGCTGAAGACAGATGATGTAGTAGATGTGACCTGCAGTCTTGCGTAACACCACAGATAACACACAGTAACATGTTCAATAACATGTTAAATTTTCATTTATTCTTTACAGTAGTATTTTATATTCATTTATTATTGTTATTGCTTTTGTCATTAAAGACCATATTTATTCTCCATTAAATGTGGTTTGGTGTGTTTTTAAAAATGTCTAGAATGAATTAATTAGATTTACATTGATTACTATGGAAATAATTACTTCAAGTAGCTCCAGTTTCAGGTAAAGCCGATTGCTTTTCGACAGATTACCAACGTTAGTAGGGTTTTTTCCTGGTATTATTTCCACTATACGACCTGGCAATCACATGACGTGTGGGTGTACCCTGATCAGCTCTGTTACTGACTATTGCCACTACAGGGGGAATGTCTTCCGCTGGTGTTTTGACATTTGTCAAATGTTGTTGTTTGTTTGCACGCGTACCCGGTGTATCTGTTGTAGCATTATAGTACAAATTGTTGTTGTACGTCTGTTGTCTGTGTTGTTGTGCACGCATGTTTCTCTCCCGGTGTGAACATAACTTTGCGTTCATCTTGGGCATGATGCATCCTTGGCTCAGGGTGAAAACAATGGAGTAATCAGCCCTTATTTGGGTTGTGTCCATGTAGGTTGTTTTCCCGATGGTCTCTGACTACGTAACACATATTTGTTCTTTATATTGAAAACCATACACTTTTAGCATTTCTCGCAAAAATATTAGGATTGGAAGGGGCAGGTCTGAAAATTTCATTGTATAGGAAAAGGTTAATAGAATGTTTCAACAAATATAAAAGTTCTGTGGGAATATTTCATTTGCACTTATCTGTCACTGCAAAATCCAGTACTAGATAATCTCGTACAATAATAGGTAAAATGTTCCAACAAATGAAATGTCACCTCTCACAATGGAATCTTCACCACTTAGATAATTTCGTCTACAATTTACGACAGTACAGAACATGTTGTTAGCTGACTGAAAATTGTTTTTGTCTGGAAAATCTTGTACACGCTTCATAAGTTACATTCCTATGTTATATAGATATGCAGTGTGTGCTGCTTCCTTCATCTCAACTCTAAAATACTTCGTTTTTCACTTTTCGTTAATTTTTTTTTGACAAAACAGAACCTCTTATTGAAAGTAATGAATATTGTCATATTGGTTCTTCTACTTTAATTCAGTTGTCACATTTATCTGTGTAATATTTTATGTAGGCGCAGACAACATGACAGTGGAATTAAAGGGGCTATCCAGGTTTTTAAAATTGATGGCCTATCTTTAAGGTACTTTTTACATGAGCAATAGTCGCCCGATTAATCACTCAAATTATCAATCATGGCAACTGTTGACCCATGTACACACTGCCTTGTACATGGCACTGAGCAAGAAGTCGCTATGTAGTCACTAGTCATTCTGTTTCAGTGAGCTGAAAGAGAACGAATACTGAGTGACTTCTTGCTAAGTGTAAACAGGAGTTGCTCAATCTCTGAGTGACTGTCTGTTTGCAGTGAATGGAGACAGGTGGCCGGAAGATGGTGTGCTCCTACACTGAGCAGAGTAATTGGGATGAGGCATCATGTGAACTGTTAATTCTAGTTAAGAAACAGGCAGTACGCTTTAACCCCCTTCCCGCTATATGACATGTATATCGATCAGGAGCAGGACTTAATTCTGACTCCCTGATGAATATATGCTTCACGAGATCTCCCAGTTCCTGCCACTGTATCCAGGAGTTCAGCGGCGGAAGCTCAGCTGACATCCATTTCCAGGTTCCTATCGCAAGTGACGGGATCAAAGCTAGCTCTGATCCTTGCAGTTTAACTCCTTAGTTGACCACAGCATCTGAGTGTTTGACAGACTGAGAGGGCTCTCTCTGTCAGCCCATCACCCACTGAAGAGAGATTGATAGAGGCAGAGTCTGATAAGCTTAACTGTTAGTGTAACTGTATAGAACATTACAATATAGAAGTATTGCAATGTATTATACAAGCCATAAACCATTTCCATAGTCAAGTCTCAAAATTGTTTTAAGCTCCTGCTAGAATGACTAAAGTTATCTGGTTCATTCTGCAGCAAACCTTTTTATTTCTGCATCTGATGCTCCCTCAGATCATCTGTATGCCCAGCAGTCCTGCCATGACGAAAGGCAATGAGGACAAAAGATGGGGCAGAAAATGAAATGCTCTGAACCTGCCGTAACAGAGCCAAAGCTGGAGCCTTCCACCTTCTAAACAAGGTGGAAAAGCTGGGATATCCCCAGAATGTGAAAAGGGGGTGAAGGCATGGGCAAGATGCCTTGTTTGGGGAAAACTCGTAAGAAGACCTTAATGGTGGGATCTTTGGTAGAGTAAGAGCTGACCTCTTGTGGAATGTCTCCCTGTATCTAAGGAAGAGCAGTCAAGGGTGTAGAGGAAAACTCTTGTGCCAACGAGACCCATTGTTTAAAATCTGTATGCCTGTACCAGGCCACCGTGCACAATAAATGGCTGTATTCCACTTCTAGCATTTGGATTAGAGTGTATTTAAAGGGTTCTCTGCCACTGGTTAAGTAGTCAATTAATTATCTGCTTAACCACTTATGTGCTGCCCATGTTCAGTACTAGGGATTCGGGGCAGAAGAGGACCCCTGGGTGTTGCCTTCAGACTCAAGGAAACAAAAATTTCAGGTAAGTAATTATAGGAATTTCCACTTCCTGATACCTCATGTTGCTGTTAGTAAAAGAGAGCCCCATTCCAAATGTTATCTTGTCATATCCTCTCACCATCCTCTGATTATTGTTGCCGGTATCCCCTTCTATTGTGCGATATTTTAATAGTTCTGATTTTACAGATTCAATATACCAATTATGTTTATTGTTTATTCCTTTATCTGAAAAAAGGGAAAAGTTTTTGTAAGATCTTTTTATATTTAAATAAATATTATTACACTTTTGTCTTTTTTACATTTTTTAGTCCACATGAGGGATTTTAAACTTTTATTAATATCTCAAATTAAAAACAACCTAAGCTGATGAAAATAAATATAAATATTGCAGTTCTCTTCAAAAGAGATTACTCTTGGAATGACTCAAATTTGCTAAGGAGCAACCAATGGTTTTATTGCATTCAGGGAAGTAGCTGTGGAAGAGGAGCGCGTAGTACTTCCTGTTTTTTCACCATGCGATTTTTTTTTTTTTTTTGCCGGCCCCATTAAAAGCAATCGGCGATGAGAAGCGTTCCAAGTGAACGCCCAAAGATAGGACTTTTTTTTTCCATGCCGCGGTAAAAAAAATCACTCATGTGTATGACCCCATTCAGAAGATTTGAATCTCACAAGGCACAAATCTCGTAAGACTTTCTTGGTTATTTGAAAGTGCCCTTAGGCCAATCTCAGATGGGTGGATTTGAATTGCAGATTCCATGTGGATAATCCACGGTAAACCGCGGGCATTGAAAGGCATGCATTTTCAAATAACCTTCATACTCCCTGATATGAATTGCGTATTCCGCGAGCGGAATCAAAACTGCAGCATGCTCTATTTTACCAAGGAATCCACGTAGACTGCCTCCACTACTGTCATCACTAAGCGACGGCACGAGAAATAGAAAGAAACCAAAAAAACTGTACTGCACATGACCACATGTGAGCTGTTAGGTCTGCTACCCTCTTGCTGTTCCCTATGTTCATTATTTTGTCCCTGTGTCCTGTCAGGGATAGTTAGCCCCGTGGTCCCAGTATGGGGCCGTTCTTATCAGGACACCTACCCTGCTTTTAGGCAGGGGTCTTCCCATCTTCCTGATTTGTTAAAGGCAAGATTCCCTGTCTGAGTTTGCCTTGCAACTGGGGTCACCTGCCAGCCCCACCAGGTCTGGTCCAAAAGCCAGGCGGGTTGGTTAACATAGTGGATCCACACACAGAGTCGTTAACAGTATGCTGAAGCCAGGGATTCTGCTGATCCCACCTGCGGGGGAATCTCAGACTTGATCCAAAAATTGGATCAGCAGAGAGACTGCCAAGAACAGATCTTGTCATACTTGCACAATCTGAACGCTCGCCTGAACTCCATATCTAATGATGCAGCGGTACCGCAGTCTTCCGAAGCAGACGAAACTCTGGCTCTATTCCCACAGTCAGTTTGGATATGGCTTTAAAGAAGGACAAGTGGGTTGATACAATGCAATTTATTTAATAAAATAATACATTAACAAAATTATATAAAATAGGTGATAGTTAAACTAAGTTACATGAAATAGGTGATATTGTAAAAGTGTATGCAATATCTCTTAGGCAAAGGTTAAGTACTGTTATCACCAAGGATATACATGAACACATTCACATTACACATGAATATACATACATCACAAAAACATCATCTGTCTTGGAACATCAATGAGGGAGAGAGTCTCCAGGGGAAATTTCTACATTTCATTGGCATCCCACATGCAGGTTCAGAGTTGCTCAACCATCCTGATTTTCCCCCCAGCTTATATATAGAAAAAGATGTGTACATTCAGGTGTGGTTAACCTTGAAGTTTACTCACCCATGGTTGGCAAGTCTCTTGGGCATCTATGAGTTAAAGGTCACAAGACCATTCAGACCATGGTCGAAGGTCTTAAGACTATTCTGACAATTGATGGCTCAGTGCCAGATAAATATGAGGCTACAATTGTTTCCAAGATAGCAATCTAAACAATTAGCAAGTGAGAAAGGTTTTATAGGCACACCCAATTACAGTTCCCATTTACACGGAGCGATGATGGCTCAAAAATAGCTCAAACTGCAGTTTGAGTGGCAGCTTTGAGCGATCATTTTGCATAAACTACTAAGTAGCTACTCAGCTACTTAATAGCTTATTAGCGTGCAAATAAAGTCTTTAGCTGAAAGCAGTTAATAGCCCGAGGGCTCTTATCTCCATGCAGCTTCTTTGTTCTTCAAGAAGTTAAATAGCTGAAGCAATGCTATCAGCATTACCCGCGGAGAACTTAGCGTGCAGTCCTGATAAGACCGCATGACGATTTTTAGGTTGACCTGAATTTAACGATCAGCTAGCAGTGCACAAAAAGTGCACGATGGCCTCGCGTTTAGACACAACGATTATCGCTCAAAACGATCGCGTTTGAAGGATTTTTAAACGATCATCGCTCCGTGTAAATGGGCCTTTAGGCCACTCTCACACATGCACTTTTTACCGCGATTACCGCCGCGTTTTGAACGCCGCTGTAATCACAGTATAATGCTCCCATTGATTTCAAAGAGGCCTCGCATACATGCACTCAAACATGGCACTGTCTGCTGTATTCTACTGCAATTAACACACCTCATCACCCATCAGAATGATGGGGTGCATTAAAACCTGCTGTCACAGACAGGAACCTGCGTCTGAAAATGGCAGTAAAATCACGGCGAAACAAAATGGCAGCATTTTGCCAACGCTATGTGTGAGAGTGGCATTCTTCTGACAACATTGAGGTTATAAGAAATCACTTATAGAAATATCTATGCAGTATCCTCCCCTGACTGATTGTTAAGATGAGTGGCCAGCTTTGACTGTGTCATCTGAATAGTTAATAGCCATGATTGAAGCTAGCTATTTCAAGTCCGTAAGACATCAGGAAGTTAGAGAATTAGATTAGATATATAACATGGGGGCCACTTACTTTCATATTTAGAATTGAATAATAAAGTTGCAACACCTTTACTTTTCCTATTTAGCACCTAAAGAACGGTTGTGCCAAATTTCACGTTTCTATGACACCAAGAAGTTAGAGAATTAGTGGCGAGTCAGTCAGTGAGTCACTCAGTGAGTCAGTCAGTCAGTGAGGGCTTTCGCCTTTGTATACATAGATGTACTAATTGTAAACATTCAGGAATTAGCATCCACATTAAAGCTCTTATTTTCTTAAGATGTTTTTCTTTTCATAAAATAATGGATATTGTTAAATAATTTGTAGCTGTAATTTCGCATAAATCCTTTCTTAGTGCTTTTTATCAGTTCACTCTTGGTTAATTTGGAATTCAGAAAAGAACAAAGAAAAAAAGTTCTGTGTTTCTGCGAGCAATCAGTATCTTTTGACAAAGAGCAATTTAAAGCTGTTTTAATGCTACTCTGAATTCTGTAACTTTGTCATCATTTATGAGAGCTGGGCTTATGCATTGTGGAATACGTTGGTAGTACATCAGAAGCTTTTATAATTATGGGTCTGTTAAGGTATTGAAAAGAAGCATTTCTATCGTTTGTTATCAACAGCCGGCACGCCAAAATAATGATTTGCATTTATATGAATCTATTCATCCAAGAAAATTAGAAATAAATTTGTAATTTGTGTTTCCACTTAAAACATACAGACTCAAAAGAACATTTTCGGTTGACATATGGATAACTTGTAATTGTGCTTAAAGTAGCTAAAATAAATGGGAAAATAACTTATTTCCTTCATTTAATGGTCGGACAGGCATGATAAATGTTGTACTTGCTAGACAGACATTTCTACAAGTGGATGGCACAATGTAAGGTGGGAAATATTCCCAAGAAGTGACTTTCCAGCACTCGACAATTAAAATCCAAGCTCTATTATACAATCACATTAAAACCATGGAGGGGTATATATTTAAATATCTTGCAGGCTCTTACCCAAGTGGCAATATAAGAAAGCATAGCTGGTCAAGAGCATCCAGACACTTTTTGAAGCCCATGTTGGTGATATTGAAATGTGATTGTTCTCAGTAAGAGAAACCAAGTAATCTTGTACATATGATACCTTTTAATGACTAACAAAAATGCATGATGTTATAGCGAGCTTTCAAACCTCTCAGGATTAGTATAGAAATTGCTAGAAAGTCAAAACCCTGATAGTTAGACAAAGGTGTTATGGAGCATTCACATAATGTTTTTTGCTATGCTGTGGGATTTCTTTTGGGAGTTATGTCACAATATTGTGATGGAACGCCTGAGCGGAAATGATTGCAAGTACTCACTGTCCTTAGTAAAACAGTCACAACTTTGGTGTCTGTTTGACCATGATTTTGTTAGTTTCTGTTATATTTAGAGTATAGAATAGCATAGCCAACTACAATATTCTATATTCCGAATATAAGAGAGGCAAAGGGAATCCTTGTCAAATGGGCTTCAAAGTGATATCCATTTAACTAAGAGACAGACCGTTGTCATTAAACTTTTTACTGAAGCAGCTGGGAAGGAATCAAATGCCTGTTTCAGACACTTAGGGACAGTCTAGTCAACAACTGATGCAGAAAAGAGATTGCTTCTTCTCTTGCACTCCACAGCATATTTCTCTGTCACACAGTCCTCTGTATCATATCTTTGCCCTGGCACTAGCTTCTGCCTCATCTACAGCCTTCCTCATCAGCTCTGCTCTGGTAAGGCAAGAGGAAGAATCCCTCTTTTTCTACTCATTGGTGTTCCTTTCCTCCTGGTGACTGCAGGTGCGGTGACCACCACTGCTATTCCCTAAGGAGGGACTCTGTCTCTTCAGCTTGTTCTTTCCTGCTAAAGCAGCCTCCACCAGAGGCTGGACTGGCTCACACTCCCAGCAAGGGTTATAAGCTAACCATAGACATGTGCCTAAACCTCTCAAAACGGCGCTATCCAGCAATATTTTAACTGGCCCATTCTCCTTGCATCACAAAGGAGCTGACACTACTGATGCAATGCCACATTTTGGCATTTTGCTCATCTCTTCAAGGATGGCATCCTCTGAAGGTGGGCTCTTGCCACAACTTACAACTTTCAAGTTCAAAACCAACAAAAGTATTGCACCGTTCTGCAATGGAAGAAAATGTCTTTGGCTAAATATTATTAATATCAAATGCTGAAAAAAAATCATTTCATAGGAAAATTTACTGAAATAACATTTTCATCTTTGGAAAGTACATAGCGGGGACTATAAAACTGTCAGGGTTTGCTCACCGCAGGTCTGGAACGGGACTGAGGTGACGTTACACTGTCAGCGCTGGCCCATGTGACCTGCTTGTTGGTGCGTGCTCTCTGTCATTGTCATCAACAGAAGTACTTCTCTATAGTTGTATAGGTTGATTGGTAGGCTTAGGGGTGGATCAGCCCAGTCAGTCAATCGTTGTTTGTAGACATTTATTTTGGCCCCTCCCCTCAGTGGATGCTGGTTATTCTCTCTCTCCAGTCTGGTTTGAGTATGCATGCTGGTCAGATCTCTGTCTGATTTCTGCCTGATCATGATTTCTGTCTGTAGCTGTCTTACTCCTGTCTGAACACTCTGTCGGAAGGAGTTTCTGGTCTCGTCAGTAACACCTGGTTCGGCTCTGTAGCTCTGGTAAGGTAAATTTGTCTGTTGTTCTGCTTATATACTGGAGTGTATTACATCATGGTCCTTTACTCTGTGTCTTTATATTATGTGTCATCTTTGGTACTGTTCCCTGTTATCATCTAGGGAGAGTCTGGGTTACCCCAGGTTCCTGATGAGGGGCAACCCTCATCAGGCCAATCGCCTTTCCTATAGGCAGGGTTTTTATTGTCTGTGAGGTCAGGGCCAGTTTTCCTGCATTTATGTTTTCTAATATGCCATTTTGTGTTAACCTTATCTGTAACAAATAAAATGTATATGTTTTATCCAAGTTTGTCATGTTTGTATTAGTCTGTATATAGATCCTTTTAGGACATATATATTTACACTCATGTAGGCCATGTAGGATAATCCCTGCATGGACATAACAGTAGGTTCCTTTAGGGCATTACATTTATGCCTGTGTAGGCCACGTAAGGATAAGCCCTGCACGGACACAACAAAACACTGTAAAATTCATAATTAAATTTTAATTATGTGACCCAATTGTTATATAAGCCATGTGTGTGTGTCTTTGTAATAGGGAATTTAGATAGTACCCCTTTGGGACAGCCACTAATGTCAGTGATAATCTCTGTACAGAGCTACGAAATATGTTAGCTATAAACTATTTTTCTAAGTGTACCGTATTATCAAGAGGATCCACATGGCCAGTGAAGACATTTCTCAAAATAATGCAATCATAACGACAATGTCAAATACCCATTAGTAAGTTCATATGGCAGTTAAATACACCAAAGACGTAGAAGTTGTCACCCTACAATCCTACACTGCCTAATGCTTTGTCCCACTTATAATGCAATGCTGGGAAAAGATAATTTAATTTTTTCTCATTGTGAAAATCCTGCTGGAATGTAACCCCTTCATAGAGATGACAGCTTTGGTCTATATTTGTTGCCTTGTCAATTCCAAGTCATACAAGTAGATTTGTTTGCTCATCTAATCTAAAAAAAAGTCTACAGGCTTTTTCTTGCACCACATTTTGACCCCCTTTGCGTGACCTATGGTGGATGATTTTGGTGTCATTAGATTTAGTACATGCTTACCATGACCGTAAAACCGTAAAATGTGAGTTTGATACATTGAGTGATCTGTCAGGCCAGGTCAAAGTTCCTAGGTTAAGACTAGCGGGGCGGTTGTGCTTCAGCCAGCAGCGCCTCTAGGGAGAGTCAAGCCTTGCTAAGCGACCTTCATATCAAGTGTTTACCAGTTTGACTGTTGCCATGTCCCCAAAACGTGGAAAACCAAGCCGTGGATGGCGAACAGTTCAAGCCGAATCCTCAGCTCGACAGTTCTTAAGACATTTACAACCTTTTTTCCAAACATTTTATGTTTGCGTAGCAAATATCAGGTGAATCTAATTTAGTAAACAAGAGGAAACGCACTGCGACATCAATATATTATTACCGCTTCATTTCTGTAAAACATAAGATGTATTCAAGTTTAGATGTAGAAGATGCCACTAGATTAGGCTGAGATATACAAAAAATTATGGTTGCTTGGTGTCTACCAACATCAATTTTCTTCTCTTTTTGAAGTGATTTTCCCCTTGTGTTCCAGATGAAAGAATATATTTTATCAATGGATAAAAAAAATGACACATTAAACTAAGGCATGTTCCAAGACTAAGTGTATGATCACTCGGGGCAAATTATCAGAAAATTTGCTGCAGCGCAAAATCCACAACTAATCTACAGCTGCCATATCCACACCCAATAGTGTGGATTTGGTGCAGGTTTCAACCTTTGTATTACCACCACAAATTATAGTTGACAGGCTGAGGATTTAAAATCTGCAGCGCATGTTAATCCCATTGTGGATTCCACATGGAAATTTTTTGCAATACTTGTACAAGATTCTTTATACTTCATCCACATGGCTTGCACTGTAAATGCAGCAAATTTTACATGGGAAATGCTGCCTCATGTGAACATACACTCAGGCCTCATGTCCGCGGCACGTGGGGATTTTTCATGCGGATTTCCGCAGCTGATGCCCTGTGAGCCATCATGAAATTGATTTTTTATTGCTGTGGGAGATTGTGGATTGGGGTTTTTTTCCGCGCAGATGTATGTGGATACTGCACACAAAAAATCGGCACCCCTACCTCCCTAAGTGATTTTATCCTTCAAATCCACAGTGAATTCGCAAATGAATTTACTGATGCACTCTGGATCGTAAGTTCCCATAGAGATGAATGAAGTCACATCCGCACGTGATCCGTGGTAAAATGGAGCATGCTGTGATTTATTATCCGTGCATGGCATCCGCAAATCATTTAAAATCAAATCCGAGGGGCGGAGCTAGCTTATGGCAGAGGAAGTTGTGCCCTGAGTGAGCTCCCGCGGCAACGGCCCTAAAAGCTATTTACCGGCACAAAGAACAAGCCCAAACAGGCAATATGGGACGCAAAAGAGCCCAGAGTACCTCTGGACACCTGCTGGGACGAGAAAGAGGAGGACTGGAGCATTTTCTACGGCCGCAAAGAGAGGCTCCCGACCGCGGCGCTGAACCCAAGATGGCGCCGGCGGGGGAGGTGAGCGCGCGGAGCGGCGGTGCGGCCGCCGAAGGACGGGCTCGGACAGAGGCGCACAGGGAAAAGAGCCCAGAGATGGAGGGAGGTGAGCGGCAGGCAGCGGGGGCTGAAGCGGTGCAGCACTTCCCACGGCCGCAGAGAGAGGCTCCCGACCGCGGCGGTGAACTTAAGATGGCGCCGGCGGGGGAGGGGAGCGCGCGGAGCGGCTGTGCGGCCGCTGAAGGAAGGGTTCGGGCAGAAGCCCATGAGAAGAATCCAGAGACGGAGGGAGGCGAGCGGCAGACAGCGGAGGCTGAAGCAGCGCAGCACTCCTCACCACAGACGCTCCACTCCAAGAGGCAGAAGGAGACCATCGGCCAGATACAGGAGCAGCAGCAGCATACAGGTCAGACTACCATTATCCATCCTGCAACCCACAGACACCCAGAGCAGTACCCAGTGAGGGGGGGGGGATGAGCAGGAGACAGCAGACCCTGACCCTGCAAGACACTCACCTTCATCAGTGCCCCTTGACAAGAGACTGCCACGAACACAACAGCAAACAGGGCAGCCCAGGCCCATACACCCCGCAGCCCATAGCCAGGCTGAGCAAGAGAGCGGTCGGAGGGGAGACAGCAGCGAGCCCGATAGCCCCTCAGAGTCCCCCTACAGAAGTACACATGTATCCAGACAAAAATGCAGCCCCCAGCACAGCGCTGCAGACAATAGCGACACAGGAGAGGGATGGGACTGGAGGGCCCATTTAAGATCCCTACCCACAAAAGGAGACTTGGACGGTGCCTTACATAAGTTAGAGGCGTCCCACAAGAGAGACATTGCAGCATTACAAAAGGACATAGTCCACGTGGGCCAACGCCTGACCGAGGTGGAAGATCTCCAAGACAAAATTCTAGAAACAACCGAATCCCATAGAAAAGTTATCCAGAAACAGGCAGCGCAAATTGAAGAGTTGTTCGTGCATCTGGATGATTTAGAGAACCGGCATAGGAGGAACAACCTGCGTATCAGAGGCCTAAGCGAAAAGGTGGAAAATCATCAGCTGGAAGCTTGGGCCCAAAAATTTTTCAATGACATTCTTCAGAGACCGGCAGACAAATTTATCGAAATAGATAGGATTCATCGCACGCTGGGCCCGAGAGCCTTAGATCCGGCGAGGCCTCGCGATGTTCTGTGCAGGATTCACTTCTTCCAGGAAAAGGAAGTGATAATGCGCAGAGCTAGAGAGGCCGGGGATCTGATTTTTCAGGGCAACCCCATCCTCCTTCTTCAGGACTTGTCACGACGTACACTGCAGTTAAGAAAAGTGCTGAAACCACTGCTGTTAGTCCTGAGAGAAAAAGAAATACAATATCAGTGGGGATACCGTTCCAACTGACGGCAAGAAAAGGAAACAAGAGGGTCTCCTTCAGAGCTCTGGGGGACTTGCCGGGCTTTTTAGGCTCCTTGGGACTTCCGATGATAGCCCTCCCGGACTGGCCCCCCCAAGAGGGGATATTAGCCCCTGCCCTTCACTCCCCCTGGCAGAAAGTGGGAGCCAAGGACAAACGCTGATATCATAAGTCTGAGTCTAATGTGATGTAACGCTTGCCTGTTTGGCGGGTTCTTGTTTGCTTTATGTTCTAGGTTCCAAGATGGCAAGAACCCCTCGTTAAACGTCATTTTCACATGCCGGTAATGTGCTAATATTTTAATGCATAATGTATGTCATTTGGCCGAAGCCGCTAGGGATGGCGGCCCTGCTGTCGGTTATCACCCCCCCCCCATAGGGGCTATAGCCTATGTGCTATATCGAAATGGTATTTCGTACTGCTGTGTTGTTTAGTTTGAGAGGCCCTAAGCCTCATGTTTCTCTGGTTTTTTCTTCCCCTCCCCCCCTCCCCCTCCTTCCTTCCCAACACCCCAAAGGGACGTGGATGCCGGGATTTCATAAGCTTCTAATCGACACCCCCCCCTGATGGCTAATGTATCTATGTGTACTTTCAATGTCAAGGGGCTCAATACCCCAGAAAAAAGAAATCAGATTCTGTATCACTTGCATAGAAAGAAGATTAAGGTTGCCATGCTGCAGGAGACCCATTTTAAGGTAGACAGTGTCCCACGCTTCTCTTCCAGATACTACCCAATATGGTTTCACGGCCCCCATCCTGTGAAAAAGGCAGGAGGTGTCTCAATAGGGTTACATAAATCTCTGCAGCACACTGTGGTGGACCATGGGACAGACCCGATGGGACGCTATGTTTTTATCAAACTGGAAGTTACAGGGGTAATACTAACATTTGCTAACATCTACTTCCCCAACCAGGGCCAGGTTCCTTTCGGGATAACCACGCTGAGAAAGTTGGAATCATTCGCAGCCGGATCCCAGGTGATACTTGGAGGGGACCTTAACCTGGTAATGGACCCGGAGCTGGATACATCGGTGGGTAAGTCCCCCATCTCACACACAGCACGAAAAGCACTGAAAAGGGAGCTAGAAAGAATGCACCTAACGGACATGTGGAGGATCTTACACCCGGGTGTCAGGGACTACAGCTTCCACTCGGCAGCCCACAATAGCTATAGTCGCATAGACCACATTCTAATATCCCATAGCCTCCTGGACCAGAACCCGACATGTTCGGTGGGGCCCTTCCTCTGGTCGGACCACGCCCCAATATATGGGGGGTTGTCGGACCTGGGGGGACGGCCTCGCTCGAACCTATGGAGACTCAACGAAAACCTCCTTAATGATCCACTTTGTGTCGATGACATTAAAAAAACAATAGCGGACTTCGAGGCTACCCATAGTAATGACACCACAGACCCCCCGGTTAAGTGGGAAGCGCTCAAGTGCGTTTTGAGGGGAATGTTCATCTCGCATGGGGCTCGTCTGAAGAAATTTAGATCAGCCAAGCTACAGGGGTTGTTGGGAGAGCTGAACACAAAGGAATCCCGTAATAAAAGCTGCCCCTCGGACGTAACAAAGGCAGAAATCTCAGTGATTCGCCATCAAATCCTGCAAATTCTAGACCAACGATCCCTCGGGGCCAGAGAAAGACTACGCAGATGCGCATTTGAATACGGGGATAAAAGCGGAAGGTGGCTATCGAGAACATTGCACCCGAAAGCCCCCATAAACCACATTCCCAAAATACAGAAATCAGGGGGCGTAGCCCACGCGACCTCCGAGATATTGGAGGTGTTTCGAACCTATTACAAGGACCTATATAACCTCAAATCAGATTCAGAGAGAACCAAGGAGGCGGATGAGGAGGATACCAGAGATTACTTAAATAATTTTGCCCCAAAATTAGCTAATGTAGATGAACTGGGGGACTTGGAGGGGGACTTCTCGACACCTGAATTAAACAGCTTAATAAAAGAGCTTAAAACGGGTAAGAGTCCGGGCCCAGATGGGTTCTCCTCCAAGTTCTACAAAATGTTCAGGAATGAAATCACCCCATGGTTGCTGGGAGCGTTTAACTCGGTGAATGGGGGGTGTGCCTTTCCAGCTCAGGCTATGCAGGCGCATATAGTGGTTTTACCAAAACCGGGAAAAGACCCTGCAGTCTGTAGTAATTATAGGCCAATATCACTCCTGAATGTAGACATTAAGCTCTTTGCCAAGCTGATTGCGACCCGTCTGCAACCCTTCATCCCGAAATTGATACATAGGGATCAAGTGGGGTTTGTCCCAGGAAGGGAGGGTAGGGATAATGTGATTAAATCCATATCCCTGATCTCGAGGGCACGGGAGTCAGGGACCCCACTCTGCCTCATGGCTGTCGATGCCGAAAAGGCCTTCGACAGGTTGAGATGGAGCTTTTTAGAGGCATCCCTGCGGAGCACGGGTCTGGGACCCCGCATGTTAGAGAGAATCAAGGCCTTGTACACAAACCCCACAGCTAGGGTGAGGGTCAACGGGGTCCTGTCGGAATCCTTCTCTATCCACAACGGAACTAGACAGGGATGCCCACTATCACCCACCCTCTACATATTAACGATGGAATCGCTAGCTAACGCGATCAGAGGAAACGAATCCATCAGAGGCGTCAGAGCAGGTCAGGCGGAATACAAACTATCCCTATTCGCTGATGACCTCCTGGTCTACCTGTCCTGCCCAAGCGTCGGCATCCCGGTAGTGTTACAAGAGTTCAACAGATTCAGTAAAATTAGCAATTTTAAAATTAATCTCCAAAAGACAGAGATTCTGAATGTCACGGTCCCTAGGGCAGAAGAACAAAGGCTGAAAAGGCAATTCCCATTTAGGTGGCAAAACAGCGCTATAAAATACCTGGGTGTCCAGCTCCCTGCCAACCCCTCACATATATTCAATCTAAATTATAAACCATTCCTAGAGAACCTTGACAAAGACTTGAAAAATTGGAACCCCTTATTCCTGTCTTGGAGTGGCAGAATCAACACGGTAAAGATGGTCTCGCTTCCAAGGTTCCTCTACCTTTGCCAGGCCTTCCCCATACGCCTTCACAGACAATTCCTGATTCACATACGCTCCCTAATCACTAAATTTGTGTGGCGAGGACGCAGGCCCAGATTAAAGCACAGTACGCTAATTAGAACCAAAATTAGGGGAGGACTGGGCCTCCCAGACTTCGCCCTATACTATAAGGCTAATATAACTAGGTGTGTACTCGATCTCCTTAAGAGCAGCAGATCCAAAATCTGGGTGGAGATGGAGTTGGACCTGGAGCCGATCCGGGCCCAAGGGATGTTCTGGATTCCAGGAGGCCTAATTAGAGACTTGCCTAGAGTATCCCCGCTGCTGAGACTGCTGTCTGAGGCATGGTCGAGCTTCGCAAGGCGAGATGGGTTGGTCTCGATCCCGGGCCCCCTCACCCCTCTTCTGGCGAACCCTCAATTCGCAGCTTTCGAGCATAATAGAACCCTGCTACTAACTCCAATGATCCAGGTACCTCGAATAAAGGACGTAGTGGGTCACTCGGGGATCAAAACCTTAACGGAGTTCTTCAATGAGACTAGGGCTCCGCCGGGAGCCTGGATGGTCTACTTACAGCTGAGGGGTTCACTGGACGCCCTGGCACCCGGGTCGGGTCTACACAAGGTCCTCACTCCCTTCGAGGAGTTGTGCATGTCTACTGAAGCCCCGAGACACTTAATCTCCCGGCTATACAAGCTAATGCTGGATCGTGAGATGGGGGACGAACTCCCGAGGTTCACGAGAGCGTGGGAGGATGAGCTGGGGAGGGGCTTTTCCGCTGACCTTTGGCGGAAGTCCTTCACTCTAACACACAAGGCCACAGTTCACTCAAAACTACATGACCTCAACTACAAGGTCCTATCTCAGTGGTACACAACCCCGGAAAGAATGCATAAAATGTTCCCTCAATCCTCCACCCAGTGCTGGAGGTGCGCAAATGGAAGGGGAAATATGGTACACATTTGGTGGGAGTGCCCTCCGATAGCGACATTATGGGGTGACGTAGAGGCCCTTTACAATAGATTGAGCGGAACGAGTATTGTGCTCACACCCGAGATGGCCCTTCTATCCATTTATCAGGAACCCACGACCCACGTTAAAAAAGGGCTCCTAAGATTCTTCATAATGGCTGTGCGGCAGATCATTCCAAGATTCTGGCGAGCTACCTCGGGACCCGCAAGGAACCCCTGGGTAGAAGCTGTCAATACTTTGGCCAGATTCGAGGAAATGAGGGCGGAGGAGGAGACAACGGTAGAGAGGTTTTACGCAACATGGCGACCGTGGCTGGACTTTAGACAGTCACCGGGATTGGGAGACTGGGCCTCCCGGTAGGCAAATTTGACGCAGCCACGCGGCTATTCATTAGCGCCGCACTTGGTGGTTTGGGAACTCAGGCCCATCTTGGGGGCTGAGGCCGGTGAGGTATTCTGAGCTCAGGCCCGCCCTCCCTGAGGAGACACAATTCTGAGTTTGCTAAATTAATTCCCGGCTATTCAGAAGGAGGGCCACTAAAGCCCCCTAAGGCATCCCCTCCCCCCCCCCAGCTCGCCAGAGCCATCCTATTGTTTACCCCCTCTCTCACTCTTTCTTTTCTCTTTGTTTCTCTCTTTATTTTCTTTTATCCACACCTCCTGGTCCCCTACCCGGAGGTGGGGAAAGAATATATTTGTTAATGAAAAGTTTAAAAAATGTTTGGAATGAAGACTGATAAGCTGCAGTCTCCACAGAGATGTAGGAGTGGAGCAGGCAGGGGATGTAACTCAAATATGCATATGTTTTAAAAGTTTCAAAGCCTGATATACACAGTATGCTGATATGATCGATGTATGTCTTTCCATTCCAATAAAAACCTATTGAACTAAAATCAAATCCGCAGGTGTTAAATGAAGTGCGGATGCCCCATACTTCTCTATGGGCGGCTTGAACTGCGGATCACCGGCGCAGATTTTGCAAATCAAATCTGCCTGTGGACATTAAGCCTAAGGCCTCATGTCCACTTGCACGCACGGATTCCACTGCTGAATCCCGTAGTGGTATCCGTGCGTGCCCGCGGCCATGGAGAGGGAAAATACATTTTTCTTACCTCTCCGGACGATGCGGGGGTCTCCTCTGTGCAGACTGAATCTTCTTTCTTCTGGCCGGCGAATGTGCTTGGTACGCTCGGTAAGCGCATGCGTCGTGCACAGCTTTTTCTTTTAAAAAATCTCCTGCTCTCCCGCGTATCCGCGGCACAGCACAAAAACAGTTTTGGCTGTGCCGCGGATACGGCTGGCTTCCATAGGCTTCAATGGAAGCCACAGGAGCTGTCGATGCGGCAAACTTGCAGGAAAATGGAGCATGTTGTGATTTCTTTTCCTGCGTGCAACCCGCGTGCTGGAAAGAAATCACATCCACATGCTTTTAGCTGCCCTGCGGATGCTAATGCATCCCTATGGGCAGCAAGACACACGGATCTCCCGTGCGGGGGCCATGCGCAGACTTTATAAATAAAATCCGCACGTGGACATGGGGCCTATGGCCTCATGTCTACGGGGAAAATCAGGCCTGCGCAGATTCTCCATGCAGAATCCCACAGTAGGTCCCTCCTTTCCAGCAGACATGAGGCCTGAAAAGAAGATATACTCACCTCTCCGGACGCTGCGGATCTGCCCTCTGACGCTGCCGGATCTTCTTTCTTTGGCCCGGCGGATGTGCTCGGCATGCCAGCAGCGTTCCGTGCGCATGCGCCGTGCACAAGTTTTTTTTTTTTCAAACTCCTGCTCTCCCGCGGCACAGCAGAAATGCAGCTGCGGGTGTGCCGTGGGACCGGACGGCTTCAATGGAAGTCGCGGGAGACCCGCAGGAAATGGAGCATGCTGCGGGTGTTTTCCCACACCAGGGAGAAATGACATCCACAGGTATTTAATTATCTGCAGGTGTCCAATGTGGGCGCGGATCACGTGTGCGGGACACCCGCGCGGATTTAATAATTCTAATTTGTCCGTGGACATTTGGCCTAAGGCAAATTTCAGTATAGAAGTAGTAAGTGCTATTTGCACCAATTATAATTATTTCAGGAAGAGCCTGGAGGGTGGATTCACACAAAAGATGTGGTTATTACACGAGTGAAAAAATACACAGCAAGTCCTATTTTGGTATGTACGATGCGAGTGAAATATATACGTGTAATGCGCTGGCCACAGAAGACTGTATGAATGAGCCCCTATTAGTGTTTGTTGTGAAAGATGTCGTCATTGGGTATCACCTGACCATTGCAGCCAATCAGAGGCTGCAGTATTACTGTTTTGAACTCCTATCATCATGGTGCCTAGGATGTGAGCACCGATGCCAGGAGAAAGAGCCAATGATCCAATGGGAGGCACTGGGGGCGAGGACCAGTAATTAACACTGTATTTGTTATTTTATCACTTGTTGTGGACCTTCCATTTCATATAGTGCCCGAACAACCCCTTTAATAGCAGATTCCCTTTTATTGATCTACTTTGTAATATGTGACAGAAGAGGCTTTAGGGTGAAACGCAGTGGAAATCTGTGGCGTTATGCCACAGCTATTATGTTCTTTTGAAAGTAATAGCTCAATGTTCACACTGAGGAATTCTACCGCTGAATTCCGCAGCGTGAAAAAAATGCGTATGTTCTAATTGCCGCGGAAAAACACGCGGTCGGCTTTCATTGTAATCAATGGAAGCCAGCCATCATGCAATACTTCCACTGTGAGCACAGCCGAAGTATCGCGTAATTATGCGTCACCGTCCACTGCCGGCGCATCACACGCTGTACTGCGCATGCGCGCCGGATGTGATTCAAGCTTCGGATCCGGAGAGGTTAGTACGGGGTCTTTGGGGGGCGCCAAGATGGACTCTGCTGCGATATTCCGCTGGCGGAGTTCGTCACGGCTGTGGGCATGAGGCCTTAATGGTATCAGTGGATGGAAAGGAGTGAATTGATATATAAATAGAACGCTGTATTTCAGTCAAATTCATTTGACTTTTCTTTGAATTCTACATTTACATGCCAATATCACTTTACACTGCTTTTTTTTTAGTATATTTTGTCATTTTACAGAATAAAAGCCAACAATTCTGCAGACTTCTGATATACATTCATTCCTGACAGATGAATGCATGCTTGTTCAAATGCCTGTTAATTATTCATATTATTTGTGAAATTGCTGAGATATTTAATATAGGCAGAGAATGTTTAGAAATATTCAATGAGCTATTCAAACTTCAGCTGCAAAGTGAAAATCAGATGTCTGGAAATGGAAGACAGACTAAGAAACCATAGTACAGGAATAAACAGGATTGTAGAGCGCTCTAAAAAATCCCATACAACATAGTTATTCTATTTTTCCATAAGTACCATATGGTACATTGTATGGTTCAGCATGTAAGATACAAGGTGTTATTCTTAATAAATACTTTATCTATACAGTAGCTGCCATATTAGCCATAGAAGGATTAAAGTGCGCAAAACAGAACAGTAATATGTGCAGATTAGAGATGAGCGAACGTACTCGTTTCGAGTAATTACTCGATCGAGTACCGCCATTTTCGAGTACTTCAGGGGGTTGCAGAGGGGAGTGGGGGAGGGAGAGGGAGAGAGGGCTCCCCCCTGTTCCCCGCTACTACCCCCCACTCCCCTCTGCAACCCCCCGCCCCACAGCGCACCCGAGTACTTTTCACCCGAGTAGTGAAGTACTCGAAAATCGCTGTGCTCGATTGCGAAATCGCCCTTACCGAGTATGTTCGCTCATCTCTAGTGCAGACACATGCGCAAATCAGCCTCATTTATGCGCAAGTCATTTCGCTGTGTAGAGCATTTTTGCGTATATTCCTGTGTAAAGCCACTCCAAGAAAATGTCAGGAAAATCCTACTGGAAGAGCTGAACATTTATATGGGGTAAATCAGAATCACTGTAAATAATAGCAGCAGAGTACTGACTACTGTTTAACATGAGATTAAAGGGGTTGTCCCGCGAAAGCAAGTGGGTCTATACACTTCTGTATGGCCATATTAATGCACTTTGTAATGTACATTGTGCATTAATTATGAGCCATACAGAAGTTATTCACTTACCTGCTCCATTGCTAGCGTCCTCGTCTCCATGGTGCCGTCTAATTTTCAGCGTCTAATCGCCCGATTAGACGCGCTTGCGCAGTCCTGTCTTCTTCTTTTCTGAATGGGGCCGCTCGTACCGGAGAGCGGCTCCTCGTAGCTCCGCCCCGTCACGTGCCGATTCCAGCCGATCAGGAGGCTGGAATCGGCAATGGACCGCACAGAAGACCTGCGGTCCACCGAGGGAGAAGATCCCGGCGGCCATCTTCACAAGGTAAGTAAGAAGTCACCGGAGCGCGGGGATTCAGGTAAGCACTGTCCGTTTTTTTTTTTTAACCCCTGCATCGGGTTTGTCTCGCGCCGAACGGGGGTGCTATTGAAAAAAAAAAAACCCGTTTCGGCGCGGGACAACCCCTTTAAATGTGATTGGCTAATTCTGAACACAACCACATCCACATCCCCAATATAAGAGGGTGTTCACACTTATGCAAACATTATTTTAGTTTTGTTTTTTTCTAGATCTCAGTTTGTTTTTTACTGGAATTATACAGATAATGGGTCACATTGCAGGTGGAATTACATCTGAAATGATGCATCTGTCGGAGTTTATAACATGCCTGGCATTATAACAGGAGTGTGTAGACTTTTTAGATTCACTGCATAGAATCGACTGCAGTGAGAACATTAAAGTGCTTGTCTAGTTTAGAAAACTCATGTTGATAAACACCATTATTAGTTAATAGATGAGTGTCCAGGATTCTCATCTTTTGACTGGAGCTGTCCAACCCTTTTAAGTGCCCATTCCTTGCAGTACACTGAATGAAGATGTGCAGTCCTGACAGCAGATATTGGGAATCATGACTATAGACGCTTACATGGAATACGGAATCATTAAAATTATATATTGTAATAATCATCTGGATGGAATTCAGGGTGGACATTCACTTTAAAGGGGTTGTCTCGCGCCGAAACGTTTTTTTTTTTTCCATAGGCCCCCCCGTTCGGCGCAGGACAACCCCAAAGGATGTGTTAAAAAAAAAATTTTTTATTACTTACCCGAATCCCCGCTCTGCGACGTCTTCCTTCTTCTTCCTTCACCAAGATGGCCGCCAGGATCTTCACGCACGATGCACCGCGGGTCTTCTCCCATGGTGCACCGTGGGCTCTGTGCGGTCCATTGCCGATTCCAGCCTCCTGATTGGCTGGAATCAGCACATGTGACGGGGCGGAGCTACGAGGACCAGCTCTCCGGCACGAGCGGCCCCATTCACCAGGAAGAAGACCGCACAGCGCAAGCGCGTCTAAAAAGGCAAGAAGACATCAGAATTAGACGGATCCATGGAGACGGGGACGCTAGCAACGGAGCAGGTAAGTGAATAACTTCTGTATGGCTCATATTTAATGCACGATGTATATTACAAAGTGCATTAATATGGCCATACAGAAGTGTATACCCCCACTTGCTGCCGCGAGACAACCCCTTTAAGGCAAAATCTGAAAAACAATCTGCACACAACCTCTGTACAAACTCATGTCAGTGGTGTATTATTTTGTAGCCCTGTGCTAAAAATGCCTTAGGGCTGGTTATTGCAGCATCTATATTGGTAGCTGGTAAAGAGATGCAGGGCACAGTTTTGTCAGAAATAGGATGGAATGTAGGTCAGGTAAAAGATAATTATTTCTTGTCAGGTAGCTGTTGAATGTGGCTGGAGGTGAACTACATATATATAAATTTTTTTCCTTTTTTCACAGTCTCCATCTTATCAGTCCATTCTTCCGACAGACTGTTTGGCTTCTGCTTTTCCATGCTGTCCAGACCGGTTTAATTTTTCCACTACCAATAAATGTTGCCTTTGTATGGTGACTCTGTGAAGAAATAAGGAGTTCAGCACCTTTTGGGTCACTATCTTCAGCAAACAGAAATCTATTGAAAAAGTAGAAAACATGGAAAATGAAAATCTCAGCTGAAAATTGCTTTTCCTCTGTAATGATGTTTCTCATTTACAGAAACAAACATCTAAAGGCTACATCAACTCAAAATGTACTGCTGCCCAGTAAATGGGATAGGACTCTACAATAAAACAAAATGTAGGAAATCATATGTAATTTCCCATAAAGAATACAATATTATAACAATATGTTTTCACCAATGAGATTTCACAAGGCAGTTCATAGCTATTAGAGGTGTTCATTAACCCTTTGCAATCCAATTTTGTATTCAGAGTTTCCTAGGGGTTTTTCTCTTTCTGCCATTACACAATGGCGCCATCTGCTGGCTAGAGCCAGTACTGCGGTAAGGGATATGCTGGAGAGGTCCCCGACAACAGAGCAGCCAGTAATATACAGTAAGAATACCCTGCCGGACGTCTTCCGACATCGGAGCTGTTTGAATGTTTGAAGACGTCAGACAGTGGATTGGAAAGGGTTCAATACTATATAGGCTATGTGTTTGGTAGTTTCAGGTTAGTTGCACACACAGGTTTTTGTGGCAGTTGCTTTCGTTTGGTAACAATCCCCTAATGTATCAGCACAGCATCACATGACAGAAAATATAGAAGACGTTTTGACTTACAGGAGGTCTTTGTCAAGTATACAAAACAGTACAAACCCAACACCTTTATACCCTCCTTACAAATAAAATGCACCTACCACAAATCTCAGGATGTAGGTAACATTCACAAGCTTGTTCACATTCATGTCCAGGAGCTGACAATAATCAGCTTGGTGGAGTCCATCACCACCACAGCGCCACCTTTTTAGCAGGCTTGATGGTGATGGACCCATCCTGCGACAATGACTGTTAAGCATTCTGTTCCACCATATTAAGATTGTTTGGTCGGGTCCAGCGCATATGCAGTAACGTTTTATGGAGTGCCAGGGCTAGGGCACTGAGGTGTTGATTGTTTCCTGGGAGACTAAGGATTCGGTGAATACCTTTGTGATATGTGACCAGGACCCACGCATGTGCAGTAGTATTCTAGGAATACAAACACTAGAACACTATTGTTTTAATGTTGCCCTGGAGACTAGGTATCACTCTACTTCGCACAAGAACCAGCAGGGCTCTGCACTTGCGCATTGTGACCAGCTTAGGTAGACCTGACGGAAGGTCTTGTTACCTTCACGCATGCGCTGAATGGATATCCGGACGCCGGACACATGTAGCACGGTATAGTATTTTTCTATATGGATCACTTTATTGTTTATCACTAGAGATGAGCGAACGTACTCGGTAAGGGCGATTTCGCAATCGAGCACCGCGATTTTCGAGTACTTCACTACTCGGGTGAAAAGTACTCGGGTGCGCCGGGGGGCGGGGAGAGGCGTGGCGGTGTGGGGGGTAGCAGCGGGGAACAGGGGGGAGCCCTCTCTCTCTCCCTCTCCCCCCCACTCCCCGCTGCAACCCCCCGCGCCGCCACGGCGACCCCCGAATTTTTTCGCCCGAGTACGGAAGTACTCGAAAATCGCGGTATTCGGGCGAAAAAGGGGCGTGGCTGAGCACGTTCGCTCATCTCTATTTATCACCATTGCTATGACGACCGATGATTATTGTCAGCTCCTGGGCATGGATATGAACAAGCTTGTGGGTATTACCTACATCCTGAGATGTGTGAAAGATGCATTTTATTTGTAATGAGGGTATAAAGGTGCTGGGTTTGTACTGTTTTGTATACTTGACAAAAACTTCCTGTAAGTTGAAACGTCGTCTGTACTTTCTGTCATCTGGGACCACTGATGCTGTCATGCCTGCTTTCTAAATTATTCCCAGGTGCTCACAATGAGATTACATGACACAACTGAAGCGAAGAAATCCAGGAAGATTCATATAGAAATAAAATAATAAACAATAAATAAACAGATACTGGGGGGTTAGTTACATAATTAATGAAAAATAAACTCCACAGAGTTAGCATATAATGTATTCAGACAATTGTGAATAGGTCTAATCGATCTTATATTACAAAGGATAAAATAAACTTATGTTTCCTTTAATACCTTTTTTCTTTAAATTCCATAGCAGTTTCTCTATAGCCGCACACTGAACGTCCAAAATAATTTGAGTTATTAACCCTAAGTTTCTATGCTTCACCCTGATAAATGTAATTGTTGGTTGGTGGAAATGAAATGATTAGCGTTTTCTAGTTTCTATTCTCCTGGCACAGCTTGAAATTAAATGTACTGTCAAAACACCACGTAGATCTCAGTAGGAGGCATGGAAAAAGGTGATTGCTGGAGACTGTGAAAGTCTGTTATAGTGACTGTTATGTCAGCGTTAGACATTATGATTGTGGCATGGTTACATTTTAATCAACTACTCCTAGTCATACTTCTCCTAGAATACATACATTCTAGACTTTTTGCCATTTTCAAAACTAATGTAAAGTAGGAGAGCAGTAAAGGTGAAATAAAATGTAAAGGCTGTTATTTGTTAAAGGGGTTGTCCAAGTTTTTTTTCTTTGTTTCAAAACTGGGCTTCCCATGCAACAACATAGCAAACTGTCGTAAACTCCCTTCTCTCTGCTTCCTACTGTGTTCAGTGCCGCTGATGCAGGTCTCCCACATGATGTCTTGCTTACAGGCTGCAGCAGCCTGTTTTTGGGACAACACTTGCTGCAGTAGCCTGTGATGTCCCATGCACAGACTGACTTTAGCCTGCAAATACACACCGACATGGAGGACTGATCAGCGGTGCAGAAAATGCAGGGAGCCGAGAGAGGTAAGTATATGACAGTTTATATTGTTGCATGGGAAACCTGTTTTTGAAAACCAAAAAAACGACAACCCACTCAATATGCAAATAAGCTTTCTACTTTAGAGTCTGTTTTGTTGCTAATACCTATTCAGTGCAGGAAATAAAGAAAATGGAACAAGCACCGTTTTATACTTTGCCTTAGTACTACAACATGTTTCTGTTGGGTTCTTTATGTACAATAGCATTCTTAATATTTATTTGGTTGTATGTTGTTTGGTTTGTCAGTGGGAGAATGGTAAATGCAGGACCCATTGATCCTCTGGCCACTTGTTGTAGTTAACTTGAGTAACTCTTAAAAATAGATAGGACTCTTATAGGTCTATATCCTATGGATGTCTCTAAATGTAGCTAAATAGGCATTTTTCATAACATTCTTACAAGTTTGATCAAGTATCAGAAAGTTGATCAGTTTCTGGCAAGGACCACTACTTATTACTCCCAAACTCATAATTTGTTGGAATACTGTAATCAAACTCTCCTAACTATTATTGACATGTACAGAGGGGTTCCACGGGCAACTAGTGGTTTCTCTCTCCTATGAGACACAATTAGAGAATCGCTAGATAATGGGAAGTGGAAAGGGCTGTTCCTAGAATATATAATTTTTGGTTGATTATGTTGTTTACGCTGGCCAATTATTGTTATAATTTAAAGCCTTTGGATTGTACTGATGGAAATGTCCTTCAGGTCCATGGTCACGATTTTTCAAAACCACCACTATTTGGCAGTGGTTTAATGAACCCATAGGATAGGGGATAATTTGTTGATCACTGGGGCTCTCATCACTGAAACCCCCACCGATCTTGAGAATGGTGGTCCTTTGTTCTCATCTGCATGTCGCTTCACCTCTCGGTGATGTCAAAATGAATGGTGCTCTGGCTGACCATATGCGGCTCTTGCTCCATTCATTTCAATGGGGCTGATGGAAATACCTGGGCATTTGCTGCTCGGTTACCTCTGGCAGTCCCACTGAAAGTGATTGAAGCAACAACACACCCAACGACCAGCACTCTATTTAGTCTCCTCATTGCGGGGGGGTGCAGTAGGGCTGTAGTGAGAAGGGAATGGGACCCCTGTTCTAAGGATCGCAAGATCTTCACCAATCAGAACGTTATCCCGTATCCTATTGACAGAGATACCTTGTAATCCTGGTTCAACCCCCTTAAGAGAGAAAAATAAAGTCAGCTGCTTTTCGCTCTAAAACTTGAAACGCACGCCACATCCTGAGTAGATGTATTTTATTACACTAAACTATCTCAACAATTTACTTTATAGCATTTTACAGCCACAGAACATTGTTAATCTACGCTCTATGTACTTAGATTAGATGGATTACAACATAATTCCGTGACATGATTGATCTCCACACCAGCATCCCTTTACCGCTACTATCATTTCTTTTTCACTTTTTCCCTAAAGCACAGTAGCAGCTGGAGCATTTGTTATTCAGGTTCATTGTCTTCATTTAGTAAATACGTTATTAGAAATGTATGGCCTTGTGGATGATAGATTTTACCTCTAGCATTCCTGTTCTTCATATTATATCAAATATAATGCCATGATTAGTCATGTCAAATGTCTTAGGGACACAGGATATTACATTACAGCACAACATTATTTTGTTATTCAAAATATATAACCTGCAGCAATTCCTTAACCCTTTAGTCACCCCCCCCCCCCCATAGTGTTTTTACATCCTAGCTAAGTGGTCTATAATTCCCAGGGTGGTTAAAAACACGCTCTCTCTGGGGATTAAAGCCCCGTTTGCTGGGGATGTGACAGCTACCTGCTGTCGGCTGCCAGAGGTAGCTGACAACCTGGAACTGTCATGGGGGGCTGCGGGAAGTGACCCCCGGTCACGCAATAGATAAAGTCGATCACATAAAAGTAAACACAAAGTTAAAAAAAGTTAATGTTTCAGCTCCCCTCATGGATCGGATCCATGAAGCGAGCTGAGAGTACTCACCCCTGTCCTCCGCGGTGTCCCACAGTGATCTGGTCCTCCCAGGACCTGACGCCACCTACTGCACATGCTTGTCAGACTTGAAACGTCACGCGCATGTGCTGAAGGCTGGGAGGACTGGGAGATTTAAAATCGCCTTGCTCCCAGCTAGTATGAGTAGCCAAGAGCAGGGAAAGGCAGCAGTAACCGCCATATGGATAACAGCGATCTTGAAATGTAAAAAAAAAAGTTTACATTTCATCTGCCCTCATGGCTACTAAAGGTAGCCGAGAGCCTGGAGAAGTATCCAATAGATAATGGCAATCACGTAAAAGTAAAAACAAAAGTTGAGGTCTAATCTCCCCTCTCACATGACCAGATAGAAATTGAGGATTTCGCATATGTTTGATCCACGGCAATCCGCAACTCAGTCAAATGCATTGAATTACACAATTCTGCTCACATTAGCGGGTCGGAATTACATAATCCACTCAGAAAACAGAACGCAGCAGGCTCTATTTGACCGCGGATATCCGCAACATAGAGCCCATCATGCTCTATTGTCGTGGATATACCCACAGCCATACACAATTACAGTGTGTACAGGCTGTGGGTACCCGTGTCATTGCTAAGCGACAGCGTGGGAATTATAAACAAAAAGAGGTGTACTGCCCATGACCGCCTGTGTGAGTACGTAGTTATGCTTAGTACATTACGCGGCCGTACGCAGGGCCACAGCCGAGCTCACAGCTAGGATCTGCTACGGGCCTCCACAAGCAGATTCCACATATGGCCGTGTGAGCCCGGCGTTATTCAGACCGCTACCTGTAATACGTAATTTACAAGAACCCCCGGGAATGCTCACCTTCATACAGTTGCAGGAGCAGCTTCTGTTTGAGACCTCAGCAAGCTTACGAAGTCTCACAGAGTGCCACTTTTTATACCCCATCTCTGCCACTGATTTCAAGAAATACCCCCCCAAAAAGAGGTTGAAGGAAGCATGAGAGAAGGAGGGATGCTCTGTTTTATTGCCCCATGTGCCTATCCCAATTACCGTTATTTTTAGGTCTCCGTAATTACTCCTATTTTCAGACATACCACACAGTTTACATTATTACCTTTATCTAAGATTTATGGAATGCCAAAAAGGTGGGGGGTGGATTATTTTTAGGGAGTCAATATTTTTTCTGCACAAGTGAGCAATGGGGCCTGGAATTTATTCAGTTGTGCCCTGAAATCCAATGGCAGTACTCTCCATTACAGGCCTAGCCATGTGTCCAGTAAGCAGATTGGGGATACAAAGGGTGTTTCTGAACACGGGACAAACAGGGGTATCCGTTTTGGGGTAAAAGTCTTCATTTATATATGTGTGGTGTACAAAAAGAACTGTTTTTAAAATGACACAATTGCCAAAAAAATGAAAATCTAATTTTTTTTCTTTCTGCTTTGCTTAAATTCATTCAAAAACTATGGGATGAGAATACACAGTAGACTCCTACATTAATTTGTTAAGGGGTCTAGTTTTCAAAATGGGGTCATTTGTGGGATTCTCTTTTGTTTTGGCCACTCAAGGGCTCTACAAGTGGGCAATGGGGCCTAAATCACCTTTAACCCCTTGAGTGGCAGGTTTCCTACCACCCTGTCGTGCCCACCAGGGCAGGTTTTTTAAAATGGTCTAATCATTGAATTTCAACTAGTTTTGCAGTTGCGTCTCAAGAGCCATAACTTTTTCATTTTTCCATTGACATGGCCATATGAGGGCTTGTTTTTTGCGGGACAAGTTGTGATTTTTTAAACAGGGGGGAGGAAAAAAAGAAATGGGGAAAAAAGAAAAAAAGGGGCCATGTCATTAAGGGGTTAAATAATGTATTAACTTCCTTCTCTGCTCTGGGTCATTACGACGCACACGGATACCACATGTGTGATTGTATTTTTGATTTTTTACAAAGTAAAGGGAGACAAGTGTTTTTTTAATTTTTCTAAATAATTTTTTTCCTTTTTTTTTTTTTTTTTTTTTTTAATTTTTTTTTTTTTTGTCCCTTTAGGGGACTTCCACAGGGACCCATCAGGACCCCTGATCACATTCCGGGGGTCTGATGGTGACAGCCCTTTACATGCTGCAGTGACAACCCTTTACATGCTGCAGTCACATAGACTGCAGCATGTAAAGGGTTAACACAGCAGAGATCGGAGGTTTTCTCTGATCTTTGCTGTAAGAGCTAGTACCTAGCTGTCCTCTGACAGCTAACAACCAGCTCTCCCTGCCACAGAGACCATCGGCTTGCTTCTGACAAGCCGATGGTCTCTATGGCAACTTGTAAACAAAGCAGGACATTGCCGACATGTCGGCAATATCTTCTGCTGGTTTTTCAAAGCCCTTGCTTTGTTCTATGTGGGTCTGTGCAGGCAGAGCACAATGTCACAGCTTGTGGCATTGTGCTCTGCAGCTCCCATAGTGATACATAGCCCGGAAATCTTCCGGGCTATGTTGCTATGAGCAGTGGAGCTCGTCCCCGGAAATTTTCCGGGCGTGCCACTCAAGGGGTTAAGCAAAATTTCTGTTCTGAAAGCCACTGGCTGCTCCTTTTGGTTTGGGCCCCATTGTGCATACAGACATAAGATTAGGGCCACAATGGTTATGTTTCTGAACACAGGAAAAACAGGGGTATCCATTTTGGGGTGCAAATCCTCATTTTCATGTGAAAGTAAACCTTCCTTTAAAATGACATATTTGCAAAAATATGACATTTTATTTTTTTTTCCTCTAAATTGCATTAACTTCTAAAAAAAACTGTGGGGTTAAAATACTCATGACAGCCCTCAGTGAATATATTAAGTGAATATATTGAGGGGTGTAGTTTTTAAAATGGGGTCATTTGTGGGGGGGATCTATCATTCTGACACCTATGAGCCTTTATATACATGAACTAAAAAAGCCCAGCGATCCAGTGAGCAAGATAAAATAGTTTCCAGTGGTAGAGCAATATAGGACTTTCTTTACAGGGGTGCCTCTGGTGTGTGCACCCCTAGTCCAAGCCAGCGTAGTATAGAAATAATAAGGTAGTGGAAGAATAGGGTCCGGTCCCGATGGTGTCCTCCGATTAGGTTTATCCAGATATGCGACGCGTTTCGGCTCTGATATATACCCTCCCTTTCCTGGAGCACTGCCTTCTGAATTTTCCCACCTCTGAGCCTTTGCAATCTTGGCTTGGTGCAGGAAAACAAAGTGTTCCTCAAAATGTTGATAATAATACAAGTCAAATTTGTACGTCTCCTAAATGGTTAAAAAATGTGTGCCCAGACTAAAGTAAATAGATGGAAGTATATATCTTAGCAAAAATTTGCACAGTATGTTTGCACATATTTGAGATATTGCAGTTGAAAATGTGAAAAAAAATAACAATGTTTCCAATTTTTGCGCTTTTAATAAATATACACAAATTCTGTTAGTCTATTCTTACCACCTAAAAGAAGTACAATATGTGGCGAAAAAACAATGTCAGAATCACTTGGATATGCAAAACCTTTACGGAGTTATTCTGTGTTAAAGTGACACATGTCAGATTTCCAAAATTTAGTTCTGTCACTAAGGCATGAACAGGCTTTGTCACTAAGGGGTTTAAGGGTTTTTTCCCAACGACTTAAAATTGCTTCAAAACTAGAGATGAGCGAATATACTCGTTTCGAGTAATTACTCGATCGAGCACCACGATTTTCGAGTACTTCCGTACTCGGGTGAAAAGATTCGGGGGGCGGCGTGGTGGAGCGGTGGGTAGCAGCGGGGAACGGGGGAGCCCTCTCTCTCTCCTTCTCCCCCCCACTCCCAGCTGCAACCCCCCACTCACCCACGGCGCCCCCCGAATCTTTTCGCCCGAGTACGGAAGTACTCGAAAATCGCGCCGCTCGGGCGAAAAAGGGGCGTGGCCGAGTAGGTTCGCTCATCTCTATTCAAAACCATTCTGTCCTTCCTGGTTGCTCCTAACCAGAATATATGATTGCTGTAGCCAATCACTGGTCATAGTAGTGACCTTCTGTAGTCAGTGATTGGCTGCAGTCATATGTCCGGCTCAGCAGCAACCAGGATGGACAGAGTGGTTGTGAAGCAATTTCAAGTCATGGGAAAACCCCTTTAAACTCTTTAAGGAGCAGCAGTTTCTCTAATTTTTTCATCCCCCCAATTGCAAGAGCTATAACTTACTTTTCTGCCAACATAACTATATGAGAGCTTGTTTTTTACTGGACGAGCTGCACTTTTTTAGTAGTACCATGTAATGTACTATCTAATGTATTGAAATAACACTTATTGTATTGGGTGAAATAGTTAAAAGCTCACAATTGCACCATTGTTTTTTGGGGGTTTTGTTTTCACAGTGTTCATGGTGAATGACATTTTAACATTATTCTGTGGGTCAAAACATGCAATAATACGAAATGTATACTTTTTTTTATATATTATTGCTTTTAAAGAATAAAAACCCTTTAAAAAATAGCTTTTTGTTGTCATATTCTGACCCCCATAACTTTTTTATCTTTCTGTTAATGGAGCATTTTGAGGACTTGTTTTTTGCAGGTCGACCTATAGTTGTTATTGGTACCACTTTGGGGTACATACGACTCTTCAATCACACTTTGTTCTGTTTTTTTAAATACAATTCAGGCATTTTTTAGATGTTCACCATATGGGGTAAATAATGATATATTTAAATAGTTTGAACTTTTACAAACACTGCAATACCAATTAGGTTTTTTTTTTTACTTATTTATTCTTTTTGAACTTTTAATATCTTGATTTATTAAAAAAACTTATTTAGCCAGTGTGAAAGCAAAAACTGCTACTAGCAAAACTGCTACTTACTTTACTTACTTAAAATGATGGTTTTGTGAGGAAAAAACTCTAAAGTGCAGTCCCCCTTCTTTCTAGCCTGCTGTCCACTGTCTGCTCTCAACTGATTAAGATGAGACGTGGAGACTTTAGAATAGAGAGCAGACTGGAGGGAGAGACTCACTAATAGCTTATAGGCAAAATCTATTTGTCATTTTTTACTGTGTTTTAGCTACCGAAATCTCATCTCCACTGCTCAGCTCACTCTTGCTATATACTGTCCTAAATGATAATTTTATGTCTGTGTGCGGATTCTACAGTTCTCTCTGTAGAGTCTATAGAACACATTGCAACAGCCAGGCTCCACCCATCAGCCCTGAGAGGATTCAGAATCAGATATACATCCTACAGAGGGTGTATGGGAAAAAATACAGGATACAAGTCGTACAATGGACAGAGATAGTGTTATTCCTCATGTATAAACACAGCAGCTTATTCTGAAAGGTTTAGTAGGCTTTGACATTAAAAATTGATTTATGCAGTAAATGGGAATTTAAAGACCAGTGTTTCTCAAACTGTGAGGAGCTCTTCAGCTACTGGAAAAACACAGCTAGAGTGGCACTTCTGATAGAAGTGGTCATATATTTCTCTCTGCTGCTGCACAGAAATGTATCTGGCTGTAACATTACCTGGTGTAGCAGCTTAATTAACCGTTTTGCTGAATGAGTAAAATAACCTATAAATAGAAATATTTGTGACTTCAACCACTGATAAAGCCCCAATAGAAATGGTTTGAGAAGTCTTGAATTGATAAGATACCAAATTAGCACACATAAGATTTCCACCTTACTGCAGCAGCAGATGTGTAAAGATGAAGTACCAACGCAATTTCGTAATATAATATGACTGTCATTACCAACGAAATGGAACAGTTAATTATGGATCATTTTTTGCTACTTTACAATGAATTTACTGCTGATGTTAACCCTTTCCAATCCACTGTCTGAAGACATTCTGATTGAAGGCTGCACAGCTCTGATGTCGGAAGACGTCCAGCAGGGTATTCTTACTGTAGATTACTGGCCGCTCTGTTGTCAGGGGCCTCTCCAGCATGTCCCATACCGCAGTACTGTCTCTAGCCAGCAGATGGCACCATTGTATAATGGCAGAAAGAGAAACCCCCCTAGGAAACACTGAATCCAAAATTGAATTGCAAAGGGTTAAACCCTTGAGTGTTGTAGTTCATAAGAGCCACACTTTCTTAAAAGGAAAAGTTACTGTTCAGCAGCTTGCGTCCTCAAAAGATGTCATTTTACAACAATTAAGTCTCCCAATTTTGTGAATTTAATGAGTACCACATAATCTGCCAGTAATAATTAAGACTTCTGTATTTTTCCCATTAAATAACTAATACGGCTTATTAACAGAGAAAGGATAGCGATATAAGAGAGCACAAGCTTATTTGCCCTGTTAAAGCTTGAGCTTCCTGAAGTTATTAGGAATAGTGTCAGCTGTATTCTTTACTGATCTGATCTCCTCTGTCATGATGTGGTAATATTCAAAACACTTGGAAATAAATACATATAAAGGTGGCCATTTTTGAGTCATCTTGAAATGCTGAAAGTAATAGCTAACAGCTAAAAACAATAGATCGTAATCAGCAACGCCCTCCTCACCCGATCACTATTAAAGAAATCAGTCACACCAAGTTATAAAAGGCTGACCGCACAACATTGTCAGCACTGCAGCATGGGAAGGATAGCATCGGTATTGATTTTAGCCTGGCCTGGAGGGTTAGATTTCCAGTTAGGCTTAGATAATTACCTCTAAATGCTTCCATGTTACCGCTGTAAGATGCAAGTATTTACAGTTAATAATTAGAGATGAGCGAGCATACTCATCCGAGCTTGATGCTCGAGATGCTCGTTACTCGAGACGAGCACCACGCGGTACTCGTCTCAATTAAACGAGCACTGACCATGGAATTCAATGGAGCCGGCAATGAATTTATGAATGGGTGAGTGAGAGCTGCCTCTGATTGGTGAGAGCTGTGACCAATCAGAGGCAGCCCATTCAGCAGGCGGGGATTTTAAATCCCCACCTGCTGAATACTACAGAAAGCAGCTCAGGAGAACTGCCGGCCAGACGTGGCTGAACTCCGGCTGCAGCGGAAAGGTGAGTATACATTTTTTTTTTATTTTTACACATTTTAGGATGATTTTCAGGTAAGGGCATATATTTTTAAGCCCTTCCCGAAAATTCATCCCGCGCTCGCCGGCAGCCCATTGCTTTCAATGGAGTCGGCTGTATTGCCGGCTCCATTGAATTCAATGGGCTAACATCATTCTTCTCTGCCACAGCTGTTACAGCTGTGGCAGAGGAGAACGATCACTATGCTGACAGTGGGGGAGCTAGCCAATCAGGAGCTAGGGGCGTGACAGTGGTGTTCCTCTATGCACACCCTGTCAAACCCCTAGCTTCCAGTGGTGACAAGGTACAATAGTAACGAAAGAGCCCTCCAATGGACTAGGTTCACATATATTAAATTGGCTAATAAGCCTGATCATCTTTTGGTGGCTTCAGGACAGAGAGTCAATATGGTTTTTAAAGTTAACACACCTCAGAGCACCACAACAGGTAACCTAGACTTAATTTACAAAACCTGTTTTACCTACTATGATAATAATGTTTATATAGCATCATCATATTCTGTAGCGTTTTACAAGTCAGAGGGAACATACATAAAATAAGACATAATATACAGTATTAGACCAATAAACAGTTTGAATGGTAGGGGTGAGGAAACAGGTGATACAAGAGGTACAAGAGCTTGTTCTGTATAAGCCTGCCACAAAAATAGGATACTATGAATATAATACCTTATTTAAGGGTAATAATTGTAAGCTATTGACTTTAGGACCTCAATTCTTGAATTCTATCCCTGTTCCCACTCTTATGCAGTCCCAAAGGGCATCTGTCACGGCTTGTCAGTCGCGACGGCGTCGTGGCATGGTGGCCATGACACTGGGTCTGACCCATCACCCTGTTACTATGCAGGACAAGCGTTAATGCACGTTGTACAGAGATTGCTGGCTGCTATCTCTCAGGTTACTGCATATTTGTATGCTAGCTATTAGTCATACTTGAGAGAGGGTTTGGGGTTTGGTTCTCTAGCTGCTCTACCTATCAGCAGGTGTGGCTTCTCTGGTGCACCTGCTGCATCTCAGGCTGTTGGTTTTGATGAGCGATGAGTAGGGCACCATGCTTCCTCCTCTGGTCTCTTCCATAGGCAATATGATTGAGCATCATGTTGTTGGTAATGCGTTCGGTTGGTCTCAGGGGACATACTTGGCTGCGTGCAAAATGAATTTTTATTGAAACTGTCTGCTACTTTTACTTTTGTAATGATAAGCCATCACTCTTGGAGCTATACGCAGGTCCAGTGACTGGCTACCCAGGTAATGGGTATGAATTGGTTTCCTCTTTTCCACTGTGTCTCTCATGGGAATCCTTGCTTCAACTTCCATATCATGGTACTACCACCTACTATACCGGAGCTACGTCTCAGCTGCATATCCTTTCCCCACTTTTTAGATCTGCACCTAACCTCCCATGTGACCTTCTGCGTACTGTGCCAACATGATGGTCCATCCACCAATTTAAAGGGGTTCTGACACAAATAATTTTTTTATGCTTTAGCAGCCATTGTTCCCTGGTCTGCCTAATGGACCCAGGGAACCCATGGGTTAATGGCTGCTAAAGCATAAAAATCTTATACTTACCTGTTCTCCTGTTGTTGTTGACATCGGGGGTCATCTCCCGGCAGCATATTAGCACTTTCTGCTTAGGTTAAGCAGCCTGACTAGAGCCACCTGATTGGTGCACGCTGTGCAGTCACATGGTGCCGAAGAGCCAATCAGGTGGCTCTAATCAGCAGCGCTGCTTAACCTACGCAGAAAGTGCTAGTATGCCTCCCGGCAGGCAGTCTTCTTCCTCCAGCAGCCGCGCCGCTCCGGGATCGCGCGCATGCGCAGTGGAGAGGTGCCCTCTGACAGGAGTCAGGACGGGCCGCGTCTCCACTGCGCATGCTCAGCACTCCGGAGTTCAGCAGGACGGACGGGCCACCCACAGCAAGCACTGTGCGGTCCGTCCGTTGACCTCGGAAGTGCCTGACGGACGGACCAGAGCAGGAAGCGGTCTTTTTGACCGCTCCTGCTCTGCTTTAAAGGCACAGAAGAAGATGCCGGCTGGAGGGGACATGCCTGGCGATCGGGCCAGGCCAGGCAAGGTGAGTACAATTTTTTTTTTCATGTCAGAACCCCTTTAAGGCACATTTAGTTAAAGGGGTGGTCTCGCGAAACCAAGTGGGGTTATACACTTCCGTATGGCCATATTAATGCACTTTGTAATATACATCGTGCATTAAATATGAGCCATACAGAAGTTATTCACTTACCTGCTCCGTTGCTAGCGTCCTCGTCTCCATGGTTCCGTCTAAATTCGCTGGCAGCTTGCTTTTTTAGACGCGCTTGCGCAGTCCGGTCTTCTCCTTTCAGCACGAGCCGCTTCAGTGTGCTCCCCGCTACAGCTCTTCTGCGCATGCGCAGACGAGCTGTCACTGCTCGGGAGCGCGCTGGAGCGGCCATTCTGTACCTTCCTCTGTTAGAGGAAGGTGCAGAGCTGCCGAGCTGTCCGGAGAAGCCGCCCAGCTGTCCCGCCGTCCAGCTGTCCTGGTAAGTGATGGGCCGGGGGGGCTGCCGCTGCGCCGGGCTGCGCCGGGCCGGGGGGGGCTGTCGCTGCGCCGGGGGAACTAGCGCTGGGCCGGGGGGGGGGCTGTCGCTGCGCCGGGGGAACTAGCACTGGGCCGGGGGGGGCTGTCGCTGCGCCGGGGGAACTAGCGCTGGGCCGGGGGGGGGCTGTCGCTGCGCCGGGGGAACTAGCGCTGGGCCGGGGGAACTAGCGCTGGGCCGGGGGAACTAGCGCTGGGCCGGGGGGGGGGCTGCCGCTGTGATATGGGGGGGGGGGCTGCGCCGGTTACCTTCTGCCTGGCGGTGGGTGACTGGTCGGCCGTGTTCACTCCAGGGGTCCGGTCGGCGGCTGCAGGGCGTCGTGTTGTCTTGGAGACACAGCTGGCAGCGTCTCGGAAGCGCGCACGTCGGGCTGCAGCGAGCGACGGGAAAAGAGCCGGCGGCCATCTTGGGGAAACTTTTATAAGTTGCTGAAACGCTGGAACGGTAAGTACAAACCAGCTAGAAATGTCATTTACAGCGGGGCTTAGTAATGTGTACTTAATGGGGGGGACTGGGCAAAAAAAAAAAAATTAACTGCTTCCTCGAGACATCTCCTTTAAACAAATCATTATAGTCTCAAACTCCAGGCCTAGTATTACCCCTCTGACAGAAGATATTCACACAGTCACTTCTATCTAACCTATACGTCAGCAGTTTTAATTGTACATTTAGTGACTAGGGGCAGGAAGGGAAAATGTTCATCTCTCCACCTATTCTACCAGAATGATGATTGATATCATCATCGAGGTGTATATAATAATTGTGCAAAGAGTGAACATGATTTAAAATGAACCTGTCGGCATTCATGAAAAGTCTGCTTTAATAAATACTTGAAAGTCCCATTAAATAGTAATTCTGGAATATCCTTTCCTTAAGCTCCGCATTGTGCTATTTCTCTGTTAAACCTGGAAATATATGAATACATTGGTGTTACCATTTCTTGTGTCAAAGGCAAGTGTCTTAACTTACTCTGCTACTGTCCCCTATCTCAATGTATCATACACCAAGGACTTGGGGTATGCCGAATTGCTTGAAAAGGAAGGGGGGGGGGGGGAGCATTGGGTTACATTTATCCATTCTCACCTTTCTTTTCTAAAGGTTATGTTACACAGTTCAATAGAAACAGTTTGACAAACGCCAATGAACGGGATGGTGTTTGTTTAAATGGCCTTTATGCAGGCCGATACAGTCTGTATTGAGGACAAAAGGCTGCTAACATGACAATTTTTGTGACAGCACAAAAATTCCAGCTAGCCAACGGATGAAGTTTAGCTCACTAGTCAGCAGATTGTGCATATATTATGCTCATTTGGATAAATATACGCACTTTTACATGGCCCAAACGTTCGCGTTTCCAACAATCAGCCAGGGTAACGGGCTGCTTAAGGCTGCCTGTCCACGGGCGTTGCGAAATCTCACCCGGGAGCAGGAGCCGGCAGACAGATCTCCGCGGTGAGTTTATCTGACCGCGGAGAATCACGGCAATTCTCAGCATGCTGCAATTTGCCGCCCGCGAGCGGACAATCGCTATGATTCTCCGCTCGTGGACAGGGGGGCTGCGCTTTCCATAGCAACGCTATGGGAAGCGTGCACTGCATTCCCTGCGGATGATCGCCGCAGGGAAAGCAATGCAAAAGCGCCCGTGGGCAGGCAGCCTTACTCATTATCACAGAGTCAGAAGCATCCTCTACATCCTTGGGTGAGCTTTCTATAGAGTTGTGTGTTCTATTGCAAATTTGATCATAGATTGATTTATTGTCGTTTTGTTACTGCCCTTCCTTTGCTCTGTATGATGCCACCGCTCTTGAAACTCTTTTCAGCACCAATTAAAGCTCCTAGTTATCCTGGTCGGCTTTGCATAGCCAGAATGGCAGGCTCTGGAGTAACATGTAAATTGAGACTTCAAGGGCTATACATAGCGGGGATGTCATTAGAGTGGGCTACAAGCTTTAGTTTTGCTTTATTTATTACAAACTCTGAAGACGTTTACCTAATCCTGTGTGTCTGATGCTCTGACCTCCTTATATATACTGTTACAATCTGCTCACCGAGAACAGATTTACGGGACTGCATCAGCAGTGACACTGATTCATTACGTGTAGTTCATCAAGCTGCTAGATATGTCACATATCTGTAAATCAGTCCCCGAACCATTAGTGAACCTCATTTATTATAATTATAAAGCTTACTTAGGTCATACTTAAAGGGGTTGTCCCGCGAAACAAAGTTGGGGTTATACACTTCTGTATGGCCATATTAATGCACTTTGTAATGTACATTGTGCATTAATTATGAGCCATACAGAAGTTATTCACTTACCTGTTCCGTTGCTAGCGTCCTCGTCTCCATGGTGCCGTCTAATTTCAGCGTCTAATCGCCCGATTAGACGCGCTTGCGCAGTCCGGTCTTCTTTCTTCTGAACGGGGCCGCTCGTGCCGGAGAGCGGCTCCTCGTAGCTCCGCCCCGTCACGTGTGCCGATTCCAGCCAATCAGGAGGCTGGAATCGGCAATGGACCGCACAGAAGACCTGCGGTCCACCGAGGGTGAAGATCCCGGCGGCCATCTTCACAAGGTAAGTAAGAAGTCACCGGAGCGCGGGGATTCAGGTAAGCACTATCCGTTTTTTTTTTTAAACCCCTGCATCGGGTTTGTCTCGCGCCGAACGGGGGGGCTATTGAAAAAAAAACAAAAAACCGTTTCGGCGCGGGACAACCCCTTTAAGTGGTTGATTAGGTTCAATGCTTGTGTATCTATATAATCCACAGTGTAGAAAGTTACTATTTATTGAACTCACACTAACAACAAGAATAGAATTTCATAAAAGAAAATATGAGAATTCTTCATGCACCATTACCAGGTTGTAATTTGAATATGTTGTCATCATAAGGAGACATATAATCATTAAACACACTGAAAGGCGGTAGCTAATTCTTATCTTGCTCTACATAAAATGCCAAACAAATATTTGTAAGTCTCATAATCTACCGTGTTTCCCCCAAAATAAGACAGTGTCTTATATTAATTTTTGTTCAAAAAAGGTTACTGGACACTATTTAAATTTACTTTTTTAATTAACTGTTAGCAGGGCTTAATTTTGGAGTAGGGCTTATATTTCAAGCATCCTCAAAAAGCCTGAAAAATCATTTTGCTTCCTCAAAAATTCTGGAAAATCATGCTATGTCGTATTTTCAGGGTATGTCTTATTTTCAGGGAAACAGGATATGCAGTTTGCTTTTTTTTTAAGACTGAGTCTGAATAAGAATCTGGAACTTTTCTGAACATGATTAACCCCTTAACGACGGCCCCATCGGGAAACTACGTCCTCAGAAAGTGGGCCTTAATCCTAGAGGACGTAGTTTTATGCATCCTCTTTGGATTGATGCCCACTGGCCTGAGGACGTGACAGCTCCATGCTGTCGGTGCCCGCAGGTAGCCGACAGCATGGAGCTGTCATCCCAGGATGCGGGCAGTCCCCCCCGGCATTGCGATCGGCGCTATAAAATGAATAGCGCCGATCGCAAAAAAGTAAATAAAACAGTGTAAAAAAGTAGTAATTCAGCTGCTATGATGGATCGGATCCATCACGGCAGCTGAAAATACTCACACGGCTTGTCGGCGGTGTCCCCCGGAGATCTGGTCCTCCCGGACCCGCCGGCGGCCTTCTGCGCATGCGCGCCTGACGATGACGTCACGCGCACGCGCAGAAGCCCGGGTGTCCCCGGCAAATTTAAAATCTCCTGGCTCCCGGCTCCTGAAGGTAGCCGGGAACCAGGAGGTGTTACCGGGGACCACTGTGAGCGGTCCCCGGGCCCGCGATCACCGCTATCCATTGCGATAGCGGTGATCGCGAAAAAGTTTAAAAAGTAAAACAAAAGTAAAGTTTCACCTCCCCTCATGGATCGGATCCATGAGGGGAGGTGAAGATACTCACCCCCGGTCCTCTGCGATGTCCCGATGTCCCGGGACCCGAAATCCCCGTCTGCGCATGCGCGCCCGATGATTGACATCGGGCGCGTGCACAGAGGGGCTCGAGCCCCGGGAAATTCAAAATTGCTCTGCTCCTGGCTGCCATGTGTAGCCAAGAGCAGAGGGATGTCACCAGGGACATGATCACTGTCATCCAATGGATGACAGTGATCATGTAAAGTAAAAAAAAAAGTGCAAAAAGTAAAAAAAAATAAATAAAAAAAGGGGTAAAAGGTAAAAAAAAAAAAGTGCAAAAAGTTAAAAAAAAGTTTTAAAAAGTTAAAAAAAGCTTGCGTTTCATCCCCCCCCACGGATCATATCCATGAGGGAGGATGAAATGACGTACCTAAGGCCTGCGGATTTATCCGCGGACCTCACCCCAGCTTCTGCGCACGCGCCCGTCACCAATGTGGCAGGCGCATGAGCAAAAGCCGTGGTTTTTTAAAATCTCCCTGCTCCTGGCTACAAAACTTAGCCGAGAGCCTGGAGATTTCACGGGGGGCCGCGGTGAGCGGTTCCTGATCACGTGTTCGCCGTTATCCAAAGAATAATGGCGATCACGTAAAAGTTAAAAAAAGGTGAAGCTTCATCTCCCCTCACTGATGCGATCGGGGAGAGGAGATAAAATTTTTTACCGGAGGCCTCCATATTTGCACCCCGACGCAATCTTCTTCCGTGAACTTTCCCGTATTCTGCGCATGCGACCGCTGGCAAAACACCGGACACATGCGCAGGAGTCGGGGAGCACAGGAAAATTAATATCTCCTTGCTCTCGGCGACCAACGGTCACCGAGAGCCTGGAGCAGTGACGGGTGGCCTCGTTGAGCGGTCCCCGGTCACGTGAAAAAATGGTAGCGATCTACCTTTGGCCGGTCTCACATGACCGGATAGGAATTACGGATTCCGCATGCGTTTGATTAGCGGTAATACGCAGATCAATCGCATTGGATTACACAATTCCGCTCACATTAGCGGGTTGGAATTGCGTAATCCACTCGCAGAAAAGAGAACGCAGCAGGTTCTATTTTACCGCGGATATCCGCAACATAGAGCCCATTGTGCTCCATGGTCATGGATATACCCGCAGCCCATACGCAACTACGTTGTATACGGGCTGCGGGTACCCGCGTCATCGCTAAGCGACGGTGCGGGAAATACAAACAACAAAAAAAAAAGTGTACTGCGTATGACCGCCGGGGAAGTACGCAGTTATGCACAGTACATTACGCGGCCGTACGCAGGGTCACAGCCGGGCTCACAGCCGGGATCCACCTAGGGCTGTGTGAGCCCGGCGTTATTCAGACCGCTACCTGTAATACGCAATTTACAAGAAGCCCCGGGAACGCTCGCCTTCCTGCAGTTCCAGGAGCAGCTTGTTGAGCGCCTTCTGTGTGAGACCGCCGCACCTCATCAAGCTTACGGAGACTCACAGAGCGCCACTTTTTACACCCCATCCCCGCCACTGAGGTCAAAAAATGACTCCCAAAAAGCATGAGAGGAGGGGGGATACCCGGTTTTATTGCCCCATGTGCCCATCCCAACCAGCCTCCATAATTACCCGTCTTTGGAAATACTACACAGTTCACATTATTACTTTTATCTAAGATTTGGGGAACGCCGAAAAGGGCGTGGAGGGGGGGGGAGGGGATTTTAGGGAGTCAATTTTTATTCCGTACAAATGAGCAATGGGGCCTGGAATTTATTCAGTTGTGCCCTGCAATCCAACTGGTGTTCCCTCCATTACAGGCCTTGCCATGTTTCCTGTAAGTAGATTAGGGCCACAATGGGTATGTTTTTGAACACGGGACAAATGGGGGTATCCATTTGGGGTGAAAGTCTTCATTCCTATGTACACTGTACAAAAAAAAAAGTTTTGAAATTGACAAAATTGCCAAAAAAATGAAAATTGTAATTTTTTTCTTCTGCTTTGCTGAAATTTATTCAAATACTGTGTGGTCAAAATACGCAGTACACCCCTAGATGAATTCGTTAAGGGGTCTAGTTTTTAAAATGGGGATATTTGTGGGGGTCTTTATAGTTTTGGACGCTCAATGACTCTATAAGTGGGCAATGGGGCCTGGAATTTATTCCGTTGTACCCTAAAATCCAACGGGTGCTCCTTCCATTATAGGCCTAGCCATGCGTCCTTTAAGTAGATTAGGGCCACAAGGGGTATGGTTCTGAACACGGGACAAACAGGGGTATCCATTTTGGGGTGAAAGTCTTCATTCCTATGTGTGCTGTACAAAAAAAACAGTTTTTAAATTGATACAACTGCCAAAAAATGAAAATTGTAATTTTTTTCCTACTGCTTTGCTTAGATTTATTCAAAAATTGTAGGGTAAAAATACACAGTACACCCCTAGATAAATTCGTTAGGGGGTCTAGTTTTCAAAATGGGATCATTTGTGGGGGTTCTCTGTCGTTTTGGCCGCTCAAGGGCTCTACAAGTGTGCAATGGGGTCTAAATCACCTTCATGCTAAATTTCTGTTCTGAAAGCCACCGACTACTCCTTTCATTTTGGGCCCCGTTGTGCATCCAGACAAAAGATAAGGGCCACAATGGGTATGTCTCTGAACACAGGACAAACAGGGGTATCCACTTTGGGGTGCAAGTCTTCATTCATGTGTGTGCTGTACCAAAAAAGCAGTTTTTAAAACGACAGAATTGCCAAAAAAACGAAAATCACAATTTTTTCCTTTTGCTTTGCTTCAATTCATTCAAAAACTGTGGGCTCAAAATGGGCAGTACACCCCTAGATAAATTCATTAAGGGGTCTAGTTTTCAAAATGGGGTCACTTGTGGGGGTTCTCTTTGATTTTGGCCGCTCAAGAGCTCTACAAAAGTGCTATGGGCCTAAAACTCCTTCAAGGAAAATCTATGTTCTTAAAGCCACAGACTACTCCTTTCGTTTTGGGCCCCATTGTGCATCCAGACATAAGATTAGGGCCACAATGGGTATGTCTCTGAACACGGGAGAAACAGGGGTATCCATTTCTGGATGAAAGGCTTCATTCATGCGTGTGCTGTACAAAAAAAGCTGTTTTTAAAATGACAGAATTGACAAAAAAATGAAAATCACAATTTTTTCCTTTTGCTTGGCTTGAATTCATTCAAAAACTGTGGGGTCAAAATGGTCAGTACACCCCTAGATAAATTCGTTAAGGGGTCTAGTTTTCAAAATGGGGTCACTTGTGGGGGTTCTCTTTGGTTTTGGCCACTCAAGAGCTCTACAAAAGTGCTATGGGGCCTAAAACGCCTTCAAGCAAAATTTATGTTCTGAAAGACACCGACTACTCCTTTCATTTTGGCTCCCGTTATGCATCCAGACATAAGATTAGGGCCACAATGGGTATGTTTCTGAACACGGGAGAAACGGGGGTATCCATTTTGGTGTGTAAATCCTCATTTTCATGGGCTCTATAGGAAAAAAAATCTGTCTTTAAAATGACATATTTGCAAAAATATGAAATTTTATTTTTTGTCCCCTAAATTGAACTAATTCCTGAAAAGAACTGGTGGGGTCAAAATACTCATGACACCCCTCAGTGAATACACTAAGGGGTGTAGTTTTTAAAATGGGGTCATTTGTGGGTGTATCTATTATTCTGACACTTATGAGCCTCTGCAAACTTGGCTTGGTGCAGGAAAACAAAGTGCTCCTCAAAATGCTGAAAAGTAATGTTAAATTTGTACGTCCTCTAAATGGTTAAAAAAAACACAAAAGTTTTTCAAGTGTGCATCCAGAATAAAGTAAACAGATGGAAATACATATCTTATCAAAAATTTGTACAGTATGTTTGGACATATTTGAGATATTACGGTTGAAAATGTGAAAAAATGACAATTTTTTCAAAATGTTTCCAATATTGGTACTTTTAATAAATATACACAAATTATATCGGTCTCTTTTTACAACCTAAATGAAGTACAACATGTGGCGAAAAAACAATGTCAGAATCACTGGGATATGTAAAGCCTTTACGGAGTTATGCCACGTTGAACGACGCATGTCAGATTTCCAAAATTTGGCTCCGTCACTAAGGCGCAAACAGGCTTCGTCACTAAGGGGTTAAAGGGGTTGTCTGGGACTGAAACTATTGATGACCTAGCCTCAGGACATCGGGCCAAATAACAGCTGATTGCTGGAGGTCCCAAGTAGTGGACTGATGCCGATCAACTATTGATGATCTATCCCGTGGACAGATCATTAATGGTTTCAGTCCCGCACAACCTCTGTAAAAAAGGTGGCTGGGACTTTACTATTGATGGCCTATATCCTCAAAAAACACAGGCCACCTAAGGCCTTGTTCATAAATTATTTTTGGTGCCTTTTTTTTTAGCCTAAAAAGTCAGAAATGGATCATAAGGAATGATTTTTGGGGCTTATTGGGTAAGACTGCACATGCACACACATTGTTCTCTATGAGAGTGCATGCATCCAGCTGCAGAGAGGAGTCTGCTGGCACCTTCCATGAGTGACAGTACAGGATTGGGGACCCGGGTGAGTATAAAAACTACAGCCCCAGATTCCTCGAAACCTTTCCCAAAGCTGGTGACACATTCCCTTTAAGTGCGTCTTCACACCCATTTAGGCTTAATGTAGTATTACGGTAAGTTAGTATTTCAATTGTCCGTCTGGGATTTATCTATGTATTGGTTAACACAAAATGTATCTTACCTGAACCTGTCTACACCTTGCAGGTGCCTATTCATTGTCCGTGATCTAGCTTCCCCATATATTCTACAGATGTTCAAGAGCTCTTCATAGCTGTATCAGCAGACAAGACTTTTCTGTGCATTCCACTGGATTTCTGACATAGAAGAACTCATGCTGGCTAATGTCCAATTAGCATTGTGCCTATATAAAATTGCTTCACCTAAAAAGGTCTATTGTTTTTCACTCTCCAATACAATTACAAAAGCTATATGCAGAAATATATATGGGAAGGCTTAGTTGCAAAACATAACTTTAGTCTGCACATAACTTTATGCCCCTGCAGCATGGTGGGCAAAAACATCACAGTTCCACTAAAATCTCCATGAACAATCCGCAGCGGGCCTGATTTTTCCCGTGGACATGAGGCCTTACTTGACTGTTGTGGGGTTAAAAAACGCAACTATCCGGGCCCTGAGGTTCCATCACTTTTTGCAGCTGCTGCTGCACAAATAGTAAATTAAGGCCTCATGTCCACAGGGACAGATCCGGAGCGGGTCATCCACACGCGTGATCCGTGCCCCATAGGGATGCATTGGATACCCGCAGGTATTTAAATACCTGCGGATGTCATTTTCCCTTGAGGCGCAGATTGCGTGTGTGGGAAAACACCCGCAGCATGCTCCATTTTAGTGCGGACCTGATTTTCCCAGTGGACATGAGGCCTTATCCTTGCACTACTCCTTCTCCATAGCTGGTAATCAGAATCTAAATTTCAGGTCCACTACCGATCAGTATCATTTACTTTATTTACCATCAGTGTCACTTTATTTCTTCATCACAGCCTGAAACAAAACCTGTTTATCCAAGGGAAACTAAAAAATCCCATCTCTCCACCTCATAAATCTTTCACAGTGCAATGCATTAGCACCAATATATTCTGCAAGATGGTGCTTTCTGAAAGCGTGTTAGATGGGTGTAAGTATACACAGAACAGGCTGCAGCATCTATTTACAATGTCATTATTATTTCCTGGCCTTACTGAAGCTACTGTATAATGTAAGTACTAGTGGATATGAAAAACACTTCAGGCATTAGAAACCACTTTGGATTTCCTGTATCTCTCCACTTGTCCTTGGAGGCACATAGTTCTCCTGTAAAGTACAGTAAGGGAAATGTTACTTAGTCCATTGAAGTGCTGCACTATGAGGATTGTTTTAGAACCAAGATGCATCTCAGCAGTATACTTATGAGTACAATGTAACATCCAATGTTAAAATCTGTACATGTATTAGGAGTCATCCAACTAAGTCAATTAATAGGTGGCATAAAGCTAAGTCTAAGGCCGCCTGCACATGGGCGGGTTTAATTTGGCATGCAGAATCTAGCCCTGGTTGCAGCAACGTCCACACAAACCTGGCTTTCTTTTTCTGCATCTGTATTGTGGATGGTCCGCACGGCCTGCCATTGGACATGCGCAGTACAGAATTTTTTTTTAAACTCTTGCTTTTCAATTGCAGAAGGGCTGCAGATCAGTTGGCTTTCATTGACTTTAATGGAAGGCGTGTGTGCACAATCCGCGCAAAAATGGAGCATGCTGCAATTTTTTCCTCTGCGAGCGGAAACTGCAATTGGTTTCTGCTTGTGTGCAGGAAGAATCACTTTTCCATAGTATGCTATGTACAGTATTTACTGCAGAACGCAGAGGCGGTGGCCCACTCCGGATTCCGCAATGCAAATTCGCCCGTGTGCAGGCGGGCTAAAGATACATGAGATTTATCAGTCAGCATAAACTACTGTGATAAAAGACTAGAAAGTCTTAAAAACACAAAACATCGATACAGTTGTTCTAAGTAGAAACTTGAACGTTTTGGACAAGGTACATCACACCAAAACAGATCTGCGTTGCAATGGGTGTCTTTGGTCGGGCAATATCAATACTGGTCGAAGACAGCAATACTCAGAAAAATAAAAAGCTTATACTAATACCTTATGGCAGTGGTTCCCAACCTTTTCAGCCTTGGGGCACCCCTGGTAAAAAAAAATGTTACGGCGCGGCGCCCCTACCAAAAGGGGGTGTGGTTAGGGTGTGGCTTATTACGACATATTATATATTCCGCCCCTGGCAGCATCCCTGCATTTTGTCAGCTGTGGCAGCACAAGCTCACTACTCACTTCAACGGGAGCTGCCGGAGATAGCCAAATTCAAGGGCTTGGCAATCTCGGGCAGTCCCTTTCACTTCAATAGGACTGAACGAGATGGCCAACAACTTGAACTCTGCTAATGTTTGAACTGAATAGTGCGTTCACAAACACCACTGACAAATTTTTGGGGTCCACTGGGGAAGAGTTCTTTGGACCGGTGGGGGTCCCAGCAGTCCGACCTCAATCAATTAGCAAGTTATCTCTTATTTACATTTTAGGAGAGAACTTGTCAAGATGGCAATACCCCTTTAGGCTACAAAAACATTCAACATCTTGCTAATGAGGTTGCTCTTGAGGTCTCATTTAGGGTTTATCATTAATTCTAGTGTTTTGATGGGAAAAGGGGGTCTCTATGCAAACAGACACCCCAGTAGAACCTTACAGACCACAGATTAAGTCAATGAACACTGTTGGAAACCATTGGTGTCCATCTTGCAACGGATCAGTATTGTTTCATGGCTTTCATCTATAATGCAGATCGTTACACACTTGTAAAAAGGGTCTTAGAAAATAAGTAACATATGAAAGGAGACAGATGTCAAGATTTTCATCTACAACACTAAAGCACCATTACTTTTGTCTTGGATTTCATAGCACAAGACAACCTGTACCTACTGGAGCAACTGCTTATAATACAGTGACCAAAGCAAACCTAAACCCCCTCATACCATAGTCAGAAATGTAATACATCTATAAACAAAGTGACTCCTTCTCTCCATGGCTGTATATTAAATGCATTTATCTACATAGTCATATAAAGTAGAATAATCTAAAATCGGCCAACATGAGTCATTTCGTTCTACACCAATTGAGGGGTTATTTACTCAAGTTTAAGTGTTTCTTCTTAAGGTGCTATTTACCGAGCCATCTTGTAAGTCTTAATGCAGAACTTGTTTACATAGGATTATTTTCAGGTGGAGCGCCAGCAGCCAGGAAAGGAACAGATGGCGATCCTGTATTCCGAAAAATAGACCCTGCACGTCTTGTTCCTCAGTTACTAAAGGAATGACTAACACCTGTTTTTAGAGCAGAGTCCACGATGCTCTGGTATACAGATACACAAGGTAGTACAGATTTGCAGATTTATTCTATTGGATACATTCATATACGCAGCCGTCGTCTTTTACTAATGACTTTTACATTGCTGTTTGTTGACTATCAGAATAAAACAAGGGTTCATTTATGGCTCCTCTATGTGACAAATAGTAACTAATGGTCTATACATAGAGAATGCAGTATAGAACAAAACACGAGCTTTGAATTATAACTTTTCTCCTTCTGCTTGATTGCAGATTGTTATCCATTTCTGTTAATATTGAGCCCTCTACCAGAAAGATTATTAGTGGACACCTTGGTAAGGGTGCCCGTATGTGCTGTGGTTGACCTGCTCTAACTTCATGCGGCTCACCGCTAATGGGCAAGAAGCAAGTGCACTTAATAGCAAGTCCAGAAGCCACCTACCAATTAGCAGCGATTCACACGCAGGTACACAGATCATCCGTAGTCTATACAAGCACCATCTTTGTGTTTATGTACATCTGCTAATTATTCTCTTTAATTCACTAAACAGCAGACTTCAAAAAGGTCAATGTGATTCCTATATCTCATAGTGCTCATTCACACAGGCGTATTTTCAATGCGTAACACGTGGTGAATGGAGGCAATGAAAGTCTATGGACTTTCATTCTTCCATCCACACCTGCGTTGGAACTGCGAGTGGACATGTGTATAAAACGCAGGAGAAATAAATTGCAGCATGCTCTATTCCTCCGCGTTTCATACACAGCCCTTGAAGGGCAATGCCTGTGAATGGACAGCGTTTAATACGCAGCTCCGCTCTGCACAGAGGGGGAATTTGGGAAAAAAATAAAAGTCACACTGCCGTGATGTCATAATCCCGGGCATGTGCAGCGCCAATCACAGCCCGTACGCCATCTCTGCTGGCAGAGTGTAGGGGCTGCAATGAGCACAACGCTGCGAGTCTCACACGTGTGATTGAGCCCTTATGTGAAATGCATATGTTATGTATCTGTTGCCATTGACACATTGTGAAAATGCACCCAGCACTCTAAACTCAATATTGACTTCATGCAGTTTTGAACTAAAATGTAAAATCTTGTATTACTGTTTGCAGAGGGAGACTCGTCAATCAGCAGCTACAGGATGGGTGAACCGTGATTAAAAGATTATCAGTAAGCATCATCGGCCTCACACTGCAGAATTTCAAACGAACGATTTAAAGATTGCTAAAATCAGCGTGTCAGTCACTATATTCTGCTGCCCTCATCCAACGCAGCATAAGGGACCAGACAGATTCCCTTTAAATGGGCCGATTTGCAGTATAAGGCACAGCGACACTCATGTGGACATCTACGTCAATCCTACAGTGCAGAGTTCACGGCCCTCTTGTTGCACCACTGTACTTTCTTGCTACCCATTTTTGGGATCCTGGAAGATCCCTTTTAAATGCCTAAGGCCTCATGTCCACGGGGAAAATAAGAATTAAAATCCGCAGCGGATTTTAACTCTTCTCCCGCGTGCGGATCCGCATCCCATAGGGATGCATTGACCACCCGCGGGTAGATAAATACCCGCGGATCGTCAATAAAAGTGATTTAAAAAAAATGGAGCATGAAAAAATCTGGACCATGCTCCATTTTCATGCGGGTCTCCCGCGGGGACGGCTCCCGCGGGCTTCTATTGAAGCCTATGGAAGCCGTCCGGATCCGCGGGACACAAAAATCAGAGTTTACTCACACGCTCCGGTTCTTCTCTTCGCAGCGGCGCCATCTTCTCTCTGTCGCGGCCGGATCATTTTGCTTCGGCCCGGCGCATGCGCGGGGCACGTCACCGACGTCATCATGCACATCCGATGAGCCGAAGAATGAAGATCCGGCCGCGACGAGAGTAGATGACGCTGCCGCGAAGAGAAGAAACGGAGCGGATGGGAGGTGAGTTTATATTCATTTATTCTTATTTTCAGCGCTCATGTCCGCGGGGCAGGAGGGACCCGCTGCAGATTCTACATGTAGAATCCGTAGCGGATCTGATTTTCCCCGTGGACATGAGGCCTTAGTAGATCACCCTATAATCCCTTCTTAGATGCAGGAGAATGCATCTAGAAAAGAACAGCTGCTGCCCAGACCTTTGTGTAGAAAAGGCTTTATGCCTCCAATCCAAGGTAACACTGATGAAATGAATCTGAAGTCTCTACAAGAATCCTACACCACTTCAGTCTCTGATCTACTGCTATGGTGTGTTTCCACAGCCCAAAAAAAACATGCGAGTTCACGGTGTATGCGTGACACACACAACTCTTGCAATGTATTAACCAGTTGTTTCCAATGGGTTAATTTACATGGATATTTTCACTCTGCGAGTTGGAAAAACTGGAGGCCCTATTTTTGTTTGATTCACGTGGGAGAATAGGACTTGCAATGCGCAGCATATGGATGGGGTGTCCGTATGCTGGGCGATGAGAGTCATGCCCAAGAATCTCTGGTACAACTTACTAAGGATCACAACGGCAGGAATACTAAAGCTGGACACAGACACACGGACACACACACACACACACACACACACACACACACACACACACACACACACACACACACACACACAGGGCCACCGAAATGTGGCCCACCTTCGACAGTACTGCGACAGGAAGAACAAGCAAGTAAATTGCTTTCCTCAAAGCTTTATTGATTTATCTCCGTTACTACAGACGCTGAAAGTTGTCCCCGTTCACGTCAATGCACGACACAGCATGTTGGCCAATACTGCCTGCAACTCGTCAACAGTGATGATGCGATTAGTGTTAATGAAGTTTTCCTTGAGTTCATCCGGGAATGCAGATTATTGGCATACACTTTCTGCTTTAAATTTCCCCACAGATAAAAATCCCATGTGGACAAGTGTGGGGAACATGGTGGCCATAACTTCTTGCTCACAGTTCGTTCTTCCATAAACCATTCATGAACACGTGTCAGTGAGTCGCAGGAGGTGAGGCATGTTGCACCATCTTGTTGGAAAAAGCAGTACATTCTTTCTTTCGGTGTTGGCTGTAGAACTGTTCAATCTTGCCTACATAAACTGCAACATTCACAGATGATTAGAAGAAAACTGGCCCCACTATTCGTGTTCCAGACACTGTACACCAAAGCCGATTTTCTGGTTGTGCAGAGGGGTTTTGTGAGTCAGGTGGGTATTTTCAGTAGACCAAGACCTCATGTTCTGTGAATTCATGTGACCTGCTCAATGAAACTACACTTCGTCTGTCATAAATGTACGACAATGGGTCCAAAAGTCCTCTAGCCATCAGTCCGTAACCCTGTACAGTACTTTATGCTTTTAGCTTTAGCGAGCTCTTTCAATTCCTGCACACGTTGTTCGGTATGGTTTCAGGTTCAGAAGTTTCAGGACTTGCGACAAGTTGCTTGTGATACACCAACTTGCTGAGACAGTCTGAAGGAGTTGATTTTCAAGGCCCACTTGCAATCCCCTGCCGAATGTCACGGGCGACTTCATGTTTGTAATAGACCCGGTTTGGTGCCATTTCCAAACCTGACTCTGAATATACTAATAATACAACATTTTACATTATTTTGGACCTGGATACTTGTCGGCAAAGGCCTTTTGCGTTTCCTTAATTGAGCTGCTTCACTAGAATTCACCAACAGTGAAAAAGATTCTCCGCAGATCTGAGCCATGTTGTGGATCTTCAATGCCACAGCATGCTCTATTTTTGCCAATATTTCAATACAGATTAAATTCATTTCAATGTAATAAGTGAAACTCGCAACATAACGTATTTAGTTCTCATTGCAGATTTTGGTGCGGGTTTACAGTGTAATTTGTATGGGGAGTGAAGGTGGCCTAAATCTGGCAGTCCGTTTGCCTTTCCCAAGGACTCCACTACTCATTTTTGGTACATTTGCATACCCAGTAAAATTTCTTGAAACTTACTATTCAATTCACTTGATCGATAAAACAAAAAGCTTCCTTTTCACCACCTTTGGGTTTTTTTCTCCTGTCCTGTGAGAAAGGAGGGGGGGGGGGGGGGGATTCCTAGTTAGATTGAAGAAAGTTTAGATTAGACACCCCCAGGTAAGTTAGAACTTGGTGGACGGAGAGAAGAGGGGGACCAGGGCTGTAGGAAGAGCTCCTCTAAATAATCATGTTGTTGCTTTGTTAGGCCTAGTGCCCACGGTCGTGACGGGCTATGCAAGCGGAATACTGCAGCGGAGTCCGTCACGACCAGAGACCCCATACTTACCTCCATCATGACAGGTTCCACTGTGGATCCCGTCACGGCGTGGGCACTAGGCCTTAGACTGTTCTTCACTTTAGTTGATAAACATCATGAATATAGTAATACAGAGTAAATAGCGGTTTCTCATGGGAAGTAGCGATGTCAAATGTCTGCAACGATAAGCTATTATTTACAGAATCATTATTCATAGCAAACATCTTCTAAATCATATGGAGTCATTACTCATAAGCACTTGACAGACTCTACATGCAAAATGTCAGACAACGTTAACATCATTTGGGAATTATATGCTGCCAATCATCATTTCGAGAACAAAAGGCCACTTTCCACTACAGTACGGCCCATCTGTTTCATTATTTTCCGCAGCCAACATGTGTCTCTCTCTCAGCAGCACATGGGCAGCGTTATCTGCACAGTACTAACTTGCCAGCTACTGAAAGCAGTGAATGGGGAGTAATCACTGCTACGACAGGGGTAAGTGTTTTTTACTTCAGCCTGCCAATAAAGACATTTAGCATGTTATTAAATTTGTGCTTTTGTAACCAAAAAGCACTTGTAAATATACATGTGTCAGTACGACAATGACATAAAAGAACACTCCTCCGCTGTAATATATACAGAAATGTACACATTTTAATTAAACATATTTATGCAAATTAGTTTATTACCAAATCATGTAAGTAAAATCTCAGGTAACTCAGAAATCTGGTGGACATCAAACACCAAAACCAAGGTAAAATATTCATTTAAAAGGAACAAAACCATGACAGTACACAAGCACTAGGAAGTCATGTTGGTCAACACCTGCAAAAAAGCATCGCATCACTATATTCTGGTGGTGCCAACCGGCAATATAAAGATACCATAGCCAATACTTATGTTGTAGACCGTTATCTTATTAACTACTTCTATCTGTGGAAATAACCTTTATAAATAAACTACCAGTAATCCAGAACCATTCTTTGGGACTTCTATTAAGCATCCTGATAGGCCAATACTTGTACGGTAGGAGAGCCCAGGCATCAGCTACCCTGTTTCCCTGAAAATAAGACATACCCTAAAAATAAGACATAGCATGATTTTCCAGAATTTTTGAGGATGCAAAATGATTTTTTTTAGGCTTTTTGAGGATGCTTGAAATATAAGCCCTACTCCAAAATTAAGCTTTGCTAACAGTTAATTAAAAGAGTCAATTTAAATAGTGTCCAGGCAGCTATACATGTAAAAAAGTTTAACCTTTTTGAACAAAAATTAATATAAGACACTGTCCTATTTTCGGGGAAACACAGTATTTCTCAAACAGGACACACTTGGGGGACCTGTGAAACATATACTCAAACAGGTTGGAAGTTTATTGGAGAGGGCTTGAAGTCAAAGCAGAAAGGACCTTGTAGGATAATTATTCATACCCTGCTGCACGGAGGATACATGTGGCAACATCATCCGGAGGAAGTCCTTTTCAACTATTCTAAATCTTTGCGAGTCCCAAGATCGCTGCTTAGGTCAAGGTTACTTTAGGTTGAAGGCAGAAATTACAAATAAGGAGAAGCATTGTGGAACATATTGTTATTAATAAATATCCATCAATAACTCAGGTGAGGGCAACTCATGCATAGAATAATTTTAAGAAGACCCATCTGATTGCAAATGCCGTACCTCCTGTAGGCAAAATGAGCTGAATAGATGGATATATATTTTTGTGGGAAGACATGCAGTAGAAATAAAAAAAAACAAACTTGTGACCATTCTGGGGTTAAGAGTCCAGTGGGCGGTCCTACTGATTGACAGCTTTCTCTACTCACATAGTGAAGGCTGTCAATCACTCAGTAGGACCGCCCATTTGACTCCTATAACCCCAGAATGGGCAGAGGTTTACATGAATAAATTACCAGCTCTACTGAATCTTTCCAGAAAAATATATATCAATTTGCTCAGCTCCCCCTGCTCTATAACGGGATCCCCACAGATTGGACTACACTTAAAGCAAACATAATAATTAAAGCACACGTCAAAATCATGGTGGGGTTTGTTGTAAAGGGTGCTGCATGACATTTGATGTGCAGTCCTGGATGACAGAGCCTTGGTATGGCCGTACGTCTTCACAGGAACATACTGCTGTTTCCGTGGGAGAATTTAGTATTCAACTCTTTAGATTTCCTCAGCAAAGCTTTCTTCTGAGCATCATCAAAGCGATTAACCTGTAAATCTTGTTCTCTGTCAAATGCTCGTCTTTCCTTAGGTTTATCTTTAACTTCGTCTGCTTTCCTTTTAAGTTTTTTGCGGTGAAGATCTATCAGAGATTCTGATCTTTTTGAATCCTGGAAAAAAAAAAAAAAAAAAAAAATGAAATCTCTACTATAATCTTCTTGAATATAGAATTTTTGGTGCACATTCTTCTTCTACAGACATAGCGCCCAATATCTACTTGCCGTAATTTTCTCTATAATCGTAAGCCATTCCATTATAGAAGAGTGGAAAATTATGTTTTGCCTTTTCTCAATATACCCACATATACGGCCTCTGCGAGTATCTTACAGAGGCTCCACTTCATAGATGCCTAGTTTGCCCTTAACAGCTTCTGTAAATCACAGATGCCCTTCAGCAATACAGATTCAACACAGATCGGGTCTTATTAGCAGGTCACTTGTCTTAAGCAATGCTACATAAGATGCAGACCCTTGGAGGTGTCAGCCATAGTTTGTGACGGGAACTACATGCTATTGGGATATATGAATTATGCAGTTACACAAATGCCATCCATCACGACGTGTAATACATCGGCTGTTGTCATTGGACAGCTGAACAATGAAGTGACGAATCACTCTACTCCATCTTCAAATCAGATGGAGGTATCTGGGTGTGGAAGAGCCTGGGGAACGCTTTTTGCCCGAGTGTGTTGTGCTAGGAGTTAAGCATAGCAGAGGTTCCATTATGATCTGGGGATGTTTTACGTGGCATGGTCTCTGTTCGTTGGTTGTAGTGGCAAGAACCATGAACATGGAGGTGTACTTTGACATTCGAGACCAGTGATGGGTAACCTTTTGAGCTTGGCGTGTCAAAATTCGCCAAAAAAAAAACAAACAAAAAAAAACTAACATAACTCGGGTGATGTGAAAAAAAACCTATACATTCGCAATAAGATGGCGTTCCTAATGTAAATTAAGATGGCTTAGAGTGAGGGTTACTTGTCCTGTTAGGCTTATATTTTATGTAAACCTAATAGGAAAATAATCCCTTACCCTAACCCTCCAGGCCTGACAAAATGAAATGCAACATTACATGCAGACGCTGCTGCTAATACCTCTCCAGCTGCGCCTCTCATGCTGGCGCTGGCACTCACTCCAGCTCCCTCCCTGCCCTGGTTGCCTGTCCTCCCTCCAGCGGTCGCGGTCCTACAGGCTGCGCTCCCTGTCCGGTCCTGCCGCCGGCGCTCTGTCTGCTGGTGCCGGCACAGCTGCCTGTCCTAGTGGCACCGGCACTACATGCGTTTTTGCCAAGGCCGCAGGCCTGTCTCCGGCCGCCGACGCTCCCTCTGCTGCGGCCCCTGGCTCTCCTCAGCCCACCCCCCCCCCCAGCCAATCACAAGCTGAGGACGTTACTGAATATGAAACTCCTGTATTATGTTGCCTCTCCTAACTTCCGGTGGCGACATAATACAAGAATACCGTCTTATCCTCGGCTACTGCACCTGGCCGTGCAGGAGCCGAGGATGAAACATCCTTCTCGGCACGCGGCCCTATACTTCTCTGTATGCGGCCACGTGTCAGCGAAAATGGCTACGTGTGTCATAGGTTCTCCATTATGGCTCTAGACAATAATGTGCTGCTGACAATGTGGCAATACTCTTGGAATGGTCAACAAGATGGTACGCCTTGTCATAAATTCAATGCTGCTTCCTGTTGGTTTGAGGATACGGACGTTCCACAATTGAACTGCCCTGCACAGAGTCCCGACCTGAACCCTACTGAACATCCTTGGGATAAACTGGAATGCCGAATCAGAAAATATGAACAGCGTCCATCTTCTTTGAGAGATCTCGCCAGACATTTTCAGAATGAATAGAGGGAAATACCAGCTAAAGTGTAACAGACGTTAGTAAAAAGTATACCACGAAAAGTATCCGATGCCGTTAGGGCCCACTAAGTATTAACATATGTAAATACATACTACTTTTGATTCTCATTCAGGTGACCAATTACTTTTGGTAGGATTGTGTATAATTAGATTACTTCACAGATTGCCAATTGCTACAATCTAGGAGTCTTAAATAGGAACACATAGTACAGGCTGTAGACGAAATTCTGATAGTCTGCAATATCTGGAACCTGGAAGTTGCAGCATTTTCAGAATGTCTGCAGTTTGGATGAATACATACACAGACCTCATCTTCAGCAGCAACTGTTCCCTAGCTGTGAATGTGTTGGCATCTAAATGCCAGAGCCAATGCTTCTGAGGTCCATACAGGGATGTCATTTTTAAAGCCTACAACCCAATGCACAGACATTTACATACCGGTACCAATGGCCTCAACTTCTACAGGTGTCTATGCATGGTTGGTATAGCTTTCGAGACTGCAAGTTATCAAGGACATCTCCACTGATCACTCTCTGGAGTAGGAAAGTCAGAGCAGGCTTGGGGCCTTACAACAATGAACTTCAAGTAACGGCTGCCACCAATACTGGAAATTATATAGTTTCAAGCCAATGTGCCATGGGGCTACCTTCATTGCCTGTTGGATTCCCAGACAACTACACCACAGATTATAATACCAACTGGTTGTCTATTCGGGAATATGGACAACATACATCACAGTGGTTTCATTCATTATGTAATTAAGGGAGGTGGTATCTTGCCTTGCCGGTAAAATAAGAACCATTTGACACCATTTACTTACATTGTACACGGACACCTGTTCTGCCAGTCTTTTATCTCTTTCGGTAACTTGGGGGACTTCTTCACCTTTACTGCTGGAGACCTTACCTTCTTGCTTCTCCTTGAAAACAAAATGTATGGTTAAGATGATACCACTGCGAAAAGAACTTCCTTCATCCAAATTCTGGTGCATCTTCTCCTCTCCACATTCAACAATGCAGCCCTCTGAAGAGGTTAGTCATGACCGGGCTCTCACCACGTATTAGCAAAGCGGATGGTCCAACTGCCGTATGTAATATAAGGAAGCTGAACCTAATAACTTGCAAACTAAACAAACATTAAAAGTTTTATCCAGTTGATTACATTACATAAAACCCTCCCAGGTGGGAGCAACAATCCTTCGGAAGGTCCTTCAAGTCTGTTTTCGAACTGGATATTGATACATACTTGATACCAGGTTTAAAAAGTCATCCTACTCTTTAAATTGGGTCTCCTAAAGAACCAGCATAATTTCGGTAAAAGCTTCCACCATTTCAAATAAGTGAATCACCGATACGGACAGCACTTACAATTATACATGATTGGCTTTCACAGCTTGTTAGCAAACTTTTCTTGGCAAGACAAACCTTAAAAGAAGTTGCACTGATGCACTTTACTTGAGATGGTAAGCTCGAGTTCAAGTGTGCGGGCTTAATGAATGCTCATCAGTTGGCTGCTTCATCAACTTTCATTTTGATACAGAACTTCAATTATTTTTCTCCCCACATTCAATTACATCTAGATCAAAAAGCCTTACAATCAAATTCAGCTGTTCGACTGGAGTGATGAAAAGAGAAGCCGAGTATTGATGTAATTTTAGATCTGCGACAGCCAAGGAAATTAAGTGGTACTCACTGAACACTGCACACAGGACATTACCACATTAGCCTGGCATGTTAACCTGTACATGGCAAGTGTGTTTATTGTGCCCGGTCCGTATATATGGTTAAAGCTGCAGGAAACATATTGAAATTATATATATTTTTTTCTCCTTTTATTACCCCTTAATGACCAAGCATGGTAAATATACGGCGCTTGGTCCTGGGTGTTAATCTCCACCAATAGTGGAAGTATGGTGTGGGATTAAAGCCGTTGCTCATGCAATCAAGCAAAGGACCCAAAGGAGAAGCATTTTTTTAAATCGCTTCTGCCTTCTCCTTTCCGCGCTACATAGCTCTTAATGATCACATGACCTTCAGGTGATCCGTGTTACAGCAGAGTTGCAGGGTGCCAGCAGACCCTGATCAGCTCTGCCAGTGACTATTGTCACTACAGGGGGATGAGGATTCGGCATTCCCCGCTAGGCAGTGAACGCATCGTCACTAGTGCCTGCACAGAAGGACGGCTATAGACGCTTCGTCACAGGAAGAAGAGGATCTGGACGCATAGAGCTGACGTGACCCGGAGGAGTGCAGGAGCCAGGTGAAGATCTAGTAAGAAGGCTGCCTGAGGAGGAATAGGCAAGTATAGAATTTTTCTTTTTTTAGAACCCCTTTAAGTATTACACAATAGAAGTAGCTAACTGTTGCAAATTTACAGCCAGATACTTCATTTTAGCGTTTTTTTGTCTACTAAACATGTAACTTTCTATCTTCATGGTTGCAACTAGAGATGAGCGAACCTACTCGATCTAATTAATTAATTACTAATTACTCGATCGAGCACTTCCGTACTCGGGTGAAAAGATTCGGGGGCGGCGTGGCAGAGCGGGGGGTAGCAGGGGGGGAGCCCTCTCTCCCCCCCCCCCCACTCCCCGCTGCAACCCCCCCCCCCCCCTCACCCACGGCGCCCCCCGAATCTTTTCACCCGAGTACGGAAGTACTCAAAAATCGCGGCGCTCGGGCGTAAAAGGGGCGTGGCCGAGTACGCTCGCTCATCTCTAGTTGCAACTAGTGATAAGGAAATATATTCAATTGCAACATGTTGGTAGCAATAGTGAGACTGAACCTTAGCAGCTAATTTCAGGCATATTTCAAGTACTAGAAGCTAATGCAATAAATTGCTGCAGTCCCAAAGACTTTTAATTAAAATTGGCAAAAATGTTAGCATACCAACTATAACGTTACACAACATTAAAAAACAACCCACAAACATTAGTCACCAGAAGAACACTTGTAGTGTTGGCTCTTCAGCACTTGGACCATGTCATTATAATTTACAGGTCTAATAACTGTATAATAGAAATCAAACATAAAAACCTATTTAGTGTTTCTATACTTACTCTTGCTTTCCTCTCCCTGTCAGCAGGAGTATCTGTCCAATCTGACCTATCCTTGGAACGTTCATTAGTCCTTCGCTTAAAGGTTCTTGGTCCCAGTCCAAAGTTGGCCAACTCTGGAGGAAGTTCAGTCATCCAAGACTCTCTTGTTGGATTCTTCGGCTCGTTCTTCGATAAAAAAAAATGATATATAATAAAATAATAGAACTTACATGCTTTAGGCAAGCTAAAATATAAACAAAACCTGTATCTAATACCATCACAAAGCAATAGATATGAGGGAAATACTTTTTCCAGCCCAGGCAATCATTGTATTGTGCTTTCTATTACCAGTGAGCCCATTTTAAGGCAATGCAAATTTCACGTGTCTTATCTGATGGTGCATGTAGCTTGTTCTCCATTTTTTACATGTTCATATGTATTCTGTGTTCTAGGAAAACATACGAGGAGGTACCCAAAAGAAACAGCATGACACCTTTGAGTCACACTCTGTATTCACCAGATCTCACAAATTTTTTTTTATGAGTGCTTTGAGCAGTGGAAAGGGAAGCCAAAGTTCAAAGCTGCACGTGGTTCATATGAATCAGCCGTCACAAAATAGGTGAAAAACGGAACTTGATGGAAAAAAAATAAAAAAATAAAAAAATACTGGAGCTGAACGCAACCATCTCCAACAACGTTGTTGGTTGGCATACCACCTCTTAAGGGTTCCACAGACAGTCACCTTGCAACAGACGCCCGTACCGGTAACTCACCGCACACCAGGAAATTCTGCTTTCTTTTGGGTACCCCCTTGTATAGTATAATTACAGCATAGAAATGGATACCAATGGGCAAACAAGTCTATATCTGCTCCAAGTATGCATTGTAACTGGTAGATGTAAGCTCATGAGGACCCTCTCCTTTGTATCAGGGTGTGACTTGGATGCATGTTGTACTTGGTTTTATTATTTATTCAAGTCATGTATACCTACCCCTCTGTATTTCACATGTACAGCGCTCTTTTGAAGTTAAATAGTGCTATAAAATAACAACTGCCCAGAATTACTAAAGGTGGTAGACAAATCTAGAGTAAAATGAACCTATAATGGATATTTTCAAACTGTAGTAGGAACTAAGAAAACTCACATCGTTCGATGTAAGCTTCTGTTTCATTTTCCAAGCGCGGCGTTCAAAATCCTCAGCAATATTGGATTCGACGGGTCCTTTTGAGGGTAATGGGCCAATAACGTTATCTTCATCTTCATCATCATCTGACTGGAAAGAAGATATGCAAATGTTTTACCCATAATATCAAAATTTACAAATGTACAACACAGAAGAACCTTTTAACCGAAGACTAGATTACATGGCCATTTGTAATGGATCTAGCCGAAATATAGTAACCGCAACTGCCATGTTACTTCCTAAAGTGTTGACAGCCTACAGATCAAGAGGCACTAAAGTGTCAGTATCGCTACATGTGTTTATTAATGTGATGACAGTGACACTAAGTATGCCCTACCAGACTCAAGAGCTCCAACTCCCGTTACAAGTTAAAGGGGTTGTCCCGCGAAAGCAAGTGGGGTTATACACTTCTGTATGGCCATATTAATGCACTTTGTAATGTACATCGTGCATTAATTATGAGCCATACAGAAGTTATTCACTTACCTGTTCCGTTGCTAGCGTCCTCGTCTCCATGGTGCCGTCTAAATTTCAGCGGCTAATCGCCCGATTAGACGCTCTTGCACAGTCCGGTCTTCTCCCTGCTGAATGGGGCCGCTCGTGCTGGAGAGCTGGTCCTCGTAGCTCCGCCCCGTCACGTGTGCCGATTCCAGCCAATCAGGAGGCTGGAATCGGCAATGGACCGCACAGAGCCCACGGTGCACCATGGGAGAAGACCCACGGTGCATCGTGGGTGAAGATCCCGGCGGCCATCTTAGTAAGGTAAGGAAGAAGTTGCCGCAGCGCGGGGATTCGGGTAAGTAATAAACCTTTTTTTTTTTAACCCATGCATTGGGTTTGTCTCGCGCCGAACGGGGGGCCTATTGAAAAAAAAAAAACGTTTCGGCGCGGGACAACCCCTTTAACTATAGGTTCTTGAAACTCAGACTCTCAGGCTTCTACCCTCCATAAATGCAGATAACACATCTTGCAAGATCTGTTTTGTATTTTTTTCTGCTTAGCTGCATATGGGTGAAGGTCACCAAGGAAAGCGACTGGCACCTTACGAGATATTGGTTATATGTGACATCAAGCAGAAAGAGCACGAGGTCTTCATCGTAGTGGAAGCAGATTCTCTAAGCAGAGTTAATTGGCTTTCGACATATTCCTCACTGGTCGGGGATTACTAAGACTATTGGGAAAGTCACTATGAGGGACACATTGAAGAGTTCTGTAAAAGGCAGATTTGACATGATGTGGCTCAGTTGTCATTAGACATGATTAAAATGACACAAAATGTTATTTCCAGTAGGACGGATGTAGCCTATGGATAAGCTACAGGAGATGAAATCTGCCACTATATTGAGAGTTCTAGAATTTTTTTTTTTGTTAACCCTTTGGTGCCAGTAGTTTTCGCTTTCTCATCCTCACCTTCCAAGAGCCATAACTTTTTTAATTTTTCCATCAACTTTATTAGGGCTAGTTTTTTTTTTTTTCAGGCCTAGTTGTAGATTGAAAAGTAGAGATCCAAAATATTGTCGGATGTGTTTGCATCAAGGCCTTCCAGTCTCCAGTGAAAAACCAACTTGCTGAAGAGATTTAAACTTATGTTATTATATAGCATATACAGAGTGTCCCAAACATGTATACCCACTTTAACAGCTTATAGATTCACTAATTTACTGGTGCAAAGGCAAACCAGCTTAGCTGCCCATAGTAATCAATCAGATTCCTGAAAGCAGAGACCTGATTCATTGCTATGGGTCCCAATATTACAAATATAAACCACATTTCTCAGCAGTGCTGTCGGCCTTGGCTGACAGTAACCATCAGCTTATAGTTGTGGATATCCAGTCCCATGGGAGCACTGTGGATACTCAAATTTCAGGGCTTCCAAAATGGGTCCGAAGATTCTTTCCAATCAGCTGTCCCCCCAAGAACCATACATGCATTCTAGCTCTTCAGGTCCACCAGCTCCTTTCATTATTGAGGTAGATGAGGGTTTTGGGCTGACAACCCATGTCAGGCGCCCATTTCATAGGGTTGGATGCTGGGAGGCACATTTTAAAAATCACCATCTGACAAGGGCGGGCGTTTCATTAAATGTGCCTTTGGTATTTTTACCAGCAAGTGGCCAGTTTTCCAGGCCACTATACAACTGGATCATGGGAACATGCATGCAGTGATCCCAGCCTGCGTGGTTCTGCATAATTCTTTTTCAACAAAAAACAAGGTCTGTTAGATTTTTCATACTTTGGCCAAAATATATACCAATGTCTCATTATCACCCTTTTTTTAACAGTAATAGTAATTACCAGTGACAACTTTCTTGGTCACCTCAACTCCAAGGAAAAAAAAAATAAAAAAATGAAGTGATCAAAAAGTTGTATGTACTCCAAAATGGTACCAATAGAAATTACGAACCCTCACAACTATCATATCATTTTTGCTTCAGTGTGTATGCTGTAGAAACAAGACTCCCTCCAACACCAAAGATGGCAGAATTGTGGTTTTTTTTCTATTTGACTCCACTTTTAAAAAGATTTTCAGTATATTACATAGCACCATTGGAAAATACAACTTCCCCCATGAAAAACAAGCCCTCAGACAGCTACGTTGATGGAAAAATAAAAAAAAGGTTACAATTTTTGAAAGTGGGGAGGAGAAACCAAAAATTGAAAAGAAAAAGGCATTTGTAAGGTGGTAACTATCCATTCTGATGGAATTGGTCAGCAAGCGGTTTGTGGGGCAGCCAAATAATGCTCTGCAACTCTCCAACGTGCGTTGCAATTAAATTCCTCACCAAATTTAAGATTTTGGTTTGCTGTCAGTGAATAGAAATGGGCAGATAGTTGTTGAACTCAAAAGAATGAACATCTGTACAAAACAAAAGGTTACATAACACTTAGAACCTGTTTTAGTCAGTAGTTCATAAAACAAACATACATATAACAGTAGGCTCCAGGATGAATGGCTTAGCTTTGAAATGGTGAAGAACTGGGTGTTTAAATTTATTGCCGTTTACTTTTTAGGTCAGGAACATTGTGGTTTCTCAGATCCCCCGTCGCCCTTCAAACTGACAGATGGGAAATGGAGCAGAACAATGCTCCAAAATCCAGTGACAGGTGAATGAACATTTCTCATTCTCTTCACACTGGGAATTAAAAAGGCCAAAAATTCTGAGCGAAATAAGAGTAAAAGCGCTGTGTAGGTCACAGTACTGGATTGTATAATTACAGAACACAGACCTGATGTCTATAAAACATAATATATATAACACTGATATAAGGCTTATAATGTTACGTTGTAAATGTAAGGAGACCATTCTCTTTAGCAAGTTTGGAAAGTTCATGTTTAAAGGGATAAACCCATTTTCTGACCGTTCCTTCCAAACCAAAGTAGTGCAATAATAAGTGGCAGGTTTGCCCCTATTTAGGTAGTACAGAAAATAAGACACTGTCTTATATTAATTTTTGCCCCAAAAGTGGCAGTGTGCCTTTTTTTTTTTTTTTTTTTTGAGGAGGGGGTGAAGAGTGGCGATGAAACTTAATACTCACCTAGCGGGCGGTGTCCAGGTCCCTCCCTACCTCATGCTAGGCTGTAGTGCTCTGGCAGTCTTCCATGTAGTCCTCAGTGCTGAGAGACCATTCTTTTCCTGGTAAAGGCACTTGAATATCCCGCCTCGAGCAAGAGATTGCTGTGATTGGTTAAGGAACGCTGCCTCAGCCAATCAGAGCCGGCACTCAATGAACCAATCACAGCCATTCAATGATTGACATCATTGAATGGCTTTGATTGGCTGAGCCACGGCGCTCTTGATCCAATCACAGCAATCTCTTGCTGGAGGCGGGGTATTCAAGACCCGTTACCAGGAAGAGAATGCCCTCTCAGCGCTGAGAACTGCACAAAAGACCGCTGGAGCACTACAGCCTAGCATGAGAGACCTGGATGCCGTCTGCTAGGTGAGTATTGCTTTCTTTTGGTTTTTTTCATGTAGTGTAGCTAGGGCTTATTTTTGAGGGAGGGCTTACCTTTTTTTTCCGCTTTATAAGACACACTTTTTCCGCCTCCAAAGCAGGGGGGGGGGGGGGGAAGTTCCTGCGTCTTATAAAGCGAATGTGCCGAAAATTCGTTCCGATCGCTATTTTTAGCACGACCGCGAATTTAACGCGCGGACGCGATTTATTTAGTGCGACTGCGTGTTAAATTCGCGATCGCACGAACAAATGTGCGATCAGCTAGAAAATTTCTCTCCTCCTGTCAAAAAAAATAAATAAAATTATTACTCACCTCCCCCGGCATTCTGCGGCGCTGCTGCAGGCTGTCGCTCCCTCCTGGTCCCCGGCAGAGCATTGCTTTCTGGACGCGGGGCTTGAAATCCCTGCCTCCAGAAAGCTAATACTGTGATTGGCTAACACACGTGTCATTGAATAGCTGTGATTGGCTGACGGCGTGTGTTAGCCAATCACAGTATTAGCTTTCTGGAGGCGGGGATTTCAAGCCCTGCGTCCAGAAAGCAATGCTCTGCCGGGGACCAGGAGGGAGCGACAGCCTGCAGCAGCGCCGCCGAACGCCGGGGGAGGTAATGATTTTTTCCCCCTATTTTCCCGCTCTAAAACGGGGGTGCGTCTTATAGACCGGTGCGTCTTATAAGGCGAAAAATACGGTATATTTCAACTGCTTTTCTTTGGAAAAGAAAAAAAAAAAAAAAGACTCCATGCATGGCAATAAGAGAGCAAATATGCTCTCTGGTTGATGGGGAAAGGATGTGATAACATGAAGAAAATCCATGACGGGGAAAAAAAAAAAAAAAATTTTTTTAAATAAATAAAAATCAAAGCTTTTCTTTGCTGCCCGCTTTCTTCCCGCTGATCCATCTTTGCTGTGTACAAACACGGAACACTAGCAGCTGTAAAGTCATTATTCCCGGCCCCACACGTAGCTCCAGCGCTATCGAAGTTATGGACAAGGTTCTGGTATAATTTTGAACACATCAGTAGCAATGAAAGAACCGAATATACAGCCATTTAAAGTTGAACGAGCTTTGTTTATCCAAAACTGTAATCTACTTTTCCTGCAGAGCTCGTAGGGGTTAAAGTACACGAGGATAGTGGTATAGCTAGAAATAGCCTTCAAGGGTTTGATTAGATCATATGAAGCTTGGCTCAGTGGCAGATAGCCTGGCAGGGACGGTCACCCATCAGTGCTGTAATAAGCTTGTACCTGAATTTCTCATGGTTTGGTTGACAATGCATATTAAAGGGGTTTTCCAGTCCTATAATACCAATAAAAAAAAAAACCCCAAAAAAAAACACACCCCACAAAAACGGTGAGAGTACAACATCTGGCACTGCATTGATCCGCTGATGTAAGAGCAAAACTTTAAAATCCATAAAACAGGCACATTCCCAAGTAGCAAAATATCAAAAAATGTTATTATAAAATACAAGAAAAAAAAAAAAAAAAAAAAAAACAAAACACAAAAGGATTGCTCCCCACACGTATTGCCACCGACGACTCATGACTCTGATTTAACCAGGATTACATGGTTTGAAAGATTGTAAGCATTCCTGTTTTCACTTTCCGCTTCCCGCTGTGTTGCCTTTTAGAAGATCCAATAAAAGCTATATTTTATTTACGAGTGTGCTAGAAATACTGCTTTTTCTAGGTCATCATTTTATTATTGATGGAAACCCAATTTTAGGAACTGCCATTGATCTTGAGAATGAACAGATGCAGCACTGGTTTAGAACCAAGTCCTCTGCACAGCAGTCTGCAGGCCACCCACTTTGCAGGGCGCTGCACCACAGCTTTGTACAGGTGAACGGGATCAGGATAGTTCCCTGGACAGCTGGTTGGCAAGGATTGCTGCTATAAGGGCAAAATAAGAAGGGGACACAATTACTGCAGTGCCTTCATTCTCAAGATGAGTGGGAGGCCAAGAGGTTGAAGTTCCACCGGTCAGAAAGTCATGGCATATCATAGTGATATGCTATTTTTTCATTGCATGCAAATTTTAATCTTACAAGTAAGTTTTAAGGGGTTGTTCCCAAAACTACGGAATATGCCATATAGGTTTGATACATGAGGGTCCCACCTATCAGACTTGCACCTATGTGAAGAACTGGAGCCCCATGCATGGTCTTCTCTGCAATCCTTATGGCAAACACCAAGCAGATCAGAGGCCTTTTGTTCTAACTGCAATTCTAACCCGAATTGGGACCTGCATCTACCAATCATCCAGAAACAAATCAGAAAACTGTCTGACTCTCCAAGGACTCCAGAATAGAAGAAAAAATAGTTTCATTCAGACAAAGTAGAGTAAAAACATCTAAAAAAACTACCTACGCATTTTAAACCGTTCTTAAAATCATAGCTCATTGTTGTAGTTAAGAACTCTGTTTGAAACATGCAAGAGGTTTTTACTGAATTTTGTCTAAATAAAGCATTTTTCTTATTCCCTTGGAGTACCCGAGACTTTTGTGCTTTGCTTCTGGGTAGCACTGATAATCCTACCCCGATGGGAATTTGCATATATGGCAAGTTGGCTTTACGATATCAACATTTATGGTATATCCTGTGGATATGTTTAAAGGCCCACACTGGAATACCCATTGAAAAAAAAACAAAAAAACTACGGAGAACACCTTTAAATAAAGATATCGATTTGATGTTTAAAAAGCAACCTCTATAGAAGAACACTTGTGAGGTCATCTTGGGGACTAGATATCAGAAAGTACCAACTTTCACCACTAGGGGAAAGTTATATGAAAAAAAGCTATTAATATTTGAGAATTTGCTTCAAAGAGGAATATGAGCATGATATGTTCAATAATTTAGTAACCCATGTGACAAGTTCATCAGACAAATAATGATTATTTTGTAATAATAATGTGATTAGCATGGGGAAAACTTTGATATCCAATAAAACAGTTTCAGTTAAGACATCACATTAGTAAAGGTATATGTAAGGTATGAATTACCTTGTACTTCTCTGAAGATCCGTTATTATCAGAATCATCCTCGCTATTTGAATCTGGTCTTTGGAAACCGGGTGGCAAAGCTGGACCTATAACTGCCCTTAGCAAAAAACATGAGAAAAAGAAGAAAAATTACACAATGTATCAACTCAAAAGAGAAATATATTTCTTATTTCAAAACGCGTGCAATGATGCAGAAATCATAACAAAAAACAGATAGAAATACACCTGGATTTTCAGACAAAGAACACTTTTAGCGATCATCATCTGGTTTTGCTAAGATTTCAGTCTGGCTGCACAATAAAGGGAACAAGGCAGACAGAAGCTGAATACAATCTGTTCCGTTCTTTAGAACTGATATAATAAACTGCAATCAGGCAGCAAGTGCACAGTTCAATGGTATTCCATAACCTGTTATTAAGGAGAACTGCTGTCAGGTACATCTAAAGAATCTATGGTTGATGCCCAAAATGTCAAGGACAGAACCACTAACATTAATGACTATAAACTCAACGAAAGTCTAAAGCATCCAAAGCAAATTCCCTCGCATTTGTATCATTTTTATAGCAGGTATGGAAGCAATCCTTTAAATTTAGATTCGGCAATAAAGTTACCAGAATCCGAGTTATCTCGTGTCCAAATTAATTTACTATAATCATTGGAGACATCAAATGTGTGAAGTCACCACTATGCTATTTCTAAAGAGCCCAGCCCAGTTTTAACTTTATTTCTTGTATAAGCAGACAAAAAGAGTATAGTGGCCTACCATGGAGGACCACCTTCCTGAACTTAACAAATCATGACAAAGTTTAATGAAAAAATTATGTGACTCGCTGCCCACACCATCTTAGTAAAGGAATGCAGATACAATGACCAAACATGGTCTTCAGGAAACGCTGCTTCTACTAGCTTCAAAAACAGCTCAGCAAGACTAAATATTAATCCTTAAATAACAAGTGTAACACAGATCATCTTAATACTCTCACAAAAGTAACAAATAATCTAAAATGTAAGACTTGCTAATAGCAAATCAACAGATGTGGATTTGAGCTTTGAAAAAAAAAAAAAAAAAAGGAGGGAGATTTATGAGAACAGTTCAAAAGAGGTGACTGTGAATGACAGCAACAATGTAGATCACGGAATGTAAAGGGTTAACAGAGGAAACACTCGCCCTCTGTAATGTCATCGGCTTCTGGGTCGCCGTAACAACCATAAGCCCAAACAATGGCGTCCAGGCCTGCCATGGCCTAGGCATCGTGTCCCAGTGGCACTAGACCCCACACCCAGCCCACCCAGATATGAAGTACTCATAAGGTTCATATAGATATGAACCTTAGACGCCTCTTACATGTGAACAGCAACTGTACTCATTGACCAGGCTAAGGCCTTTGGCTCGGTGAAGTGGAGATATCTGTGGGTGATGATCCGCGTGGTTTGGGCCAATTGTCATCAAATAGGTTCAGAGACTATACATTACCCAGGTAGCTAGTATTATAGATAAAACACATAGTTCTGCACGATTTCCCTTGCACAGAGATACGTGACAGGATTGCCCCGTGTCCCGCCCTCTTTGCATTCGCCACTGAACCACTTGCAATTCAGGTGCGCATGTCCTCGACAATAGTGCAGTTTACATTGAACAACTATGAAAAGGACATGGTATGCTGATGACACTCTTCTCTTTTTACAAGATCCGGAGCTAGAGTATGCTGGGTGGGGGCCCTATTTCTTCTACAATTGCCCTGCCTGCTCCTAGGATGTCAACTCTTAAGGTGTGGTTCACTGCCCTCCACCTGTTTCTAGAGGAGAACCAAGTCTCCAAATAAACCCCCCCCCCCCCATAGTGCAATCCACACTTGCCTCAACTGCAGCGACTTACGAAATAAACATTCTGGGGGCTCCACGGTGTTACCACTCTCTCGCATATTGTGAGCAAGGGTATCTTTTGTATGTTTTTGCAGCTGCACTTACACTTTATCATACGCCGTCACAGAAGCAGATTAACGTCTAAATTATTAGTAATAAAGCCCTTTCACAGTTTAGACAAATCTAAAATGATAATTCTTTATTAATTATATTTAAAAATTACTTAAACGAACACGGGGCACAACACAGAAGCCACTGGGTTGATGGAGATATGAGAGTCTCTTCAAGGACCTAGGTGCCACATCCTAATACTGCTTCCCTCTGTATACAATCATAGCAGAGAGGAAGAGCATGTTATGGGAAGTTGGCAACGTACAGTGGCTTTAATCAACGAACAATTAAAAAGAACTCGGACCAAATTCTATACTAGTGTCCCTCTCTTGTGCTCTTAGTTCACTATCAAAGTAATGAACAACTCAGCTACCATCACTAGATAGACTCAGCAATGAAGCTTAAATAGATGATGAGCATAGTATAGTTTTAAACAGAGGGAGAATAAGTTTCTAGAGAGCTGTGTTGTAATAAAGGTTGATTGAAGTATATCATGCAGTAGTGCGGGTCTTCATATCATTATTCAGAAACCTATATGCCTCTCTAGAAACCCTCTTATGCTTGAATTCATGCGAGCAAAAGAGAAAGGATATAAGGACAAGTTGTGGGCCCAGTATAAATGTCAGTGAGCACACTCCTTCTCCTTCCAGGGCCTGTTTAGTAGTCCTGGATTCTTAATTCATTCAGATTACTAATATCGGCATTGATGCACTCATAGTTAGCTCTCTCAGTACTGTATAATCTCTTTCCATTTATTCTCAACGCGTTTCTCCGCTAATAATGGCGGGTCATCAGGAGATCAATGAGTTTAGTACTAAAGGATCAGTTTTATATGTTTATTAGTACAAAAAGCACGAATCATTGGTGCTTGTTCATAATGTATTTCCGAGTTTACTCCGAACCAATATCAAGCATATACTGCCAAGTAACGGTAATATCTCGTGTTTATATAGAGGGAGACTCTTTGAGGTATTAGAATGAAAGTGGCATTAGAGATGTGGGCTAATAGTGGGTCTTGAAGGACCTTTTTGCCAAAGGATGCCCCCTGACCAGACCGAGACTGTTGTCCAAGAAAGTCTATATAACAGCTAGGTCTGATTCAGTATCTCAGCATGCACAGTAGCAACTCTTTGACTGTGCCTGAGAACGGGCAATATAGAGCAGATAATGTCTGTAGCGGCAGTTGTATTAGAGGAGACCTCTTTAGAGAATAAGCCCTCTTATGCCAACATGGATAAAGCGTGCACAGTAGCAATTCTTTAACTGTGCCTGTGAACGGGCAAAGTAGAGCAGATACTGCCTATAGCGGCAGTTATATTAGAGGAAGCCTCTTTTTTAAATTAGAGAATAAGCCCTCTTATGCCAACAAATAAATAAAAGTGACCCCTGTCAAGTAGTGCAAGGCTCAGGTTTGCCAATAAAGATGGTATAGGCAAAACCTGAGTCTGATCTAGTAGCTAGATATATGCACAGTGGGGTCACTGTAGCAGAGTCTCCATGTCCCTAAATAGGTCTCTATCTAAGATATAGTGGTATAGAGTATAGCATGAATAGAGCAGTGCCTCTGGCCTTGGTGGTAGGTCAGGGCTATCGAGACAGGGGTCACTTTTATTTATTTGTTGGCATAAGAGGGCTTATTCTCTAATTTAAAAAAGAGGCTTCCTCTAATATAACTGCCGCTATAGGCAGTATTTGCTCTATTTTGCCCGTTCACAGGCACAGTTAAAGAATTGCTACTGTGCACGCTTTATCCATGTTGGCATAAGAGGGCTTATTCTCTAAAGAGGTCTCCTCTAATACAACTGCCGCTACAGACATTTGCTCTATATTGCCCGTTCTCAGGCACAGTCAAAGAGTTGCTACTGTGCATGCTGAGATACTGAATCAGACCTAGCTGTTATATAGACTTTCTTGGACAACAGTCTCGGTCTGGTCAGGGGGCATCCTTTGGCAAAAAGGTCCTTCAAGACCCACTATTAGCCCACATCTCTAATGCCACTTTCATTCTAATACCTCAAAGAGTCTCCCTCTATATAAACACGAGATATTACCGTTACTTGGCAGTATATGCTTGATATTGGTTCGGAGTAAACTCGGAAATACATTATGAACAAGCACCAATGATTCGTGCTTTTTGTACTAATAAACATATAAAACTGATCCTTTAGTACTAAACTCATTGATCTCCTGATGACCCGCCATTATTAGCGGAGAAACGCGTTGAGAATAAATGGAAAGAGATTATACAGTACTGAGAGAGCTAACTATGAGTGCATCAATGCCGATATTACTAATCTGAATGAATTAAGAATCCAGGACTACTAAACAGGCCCTGGAAGGAGAAGAAGTGTGCTCACTGACATTTATACTGGGCCCACAACTGGTCCTTATATCCTCTCTCTTTTGCTCGCATGAATTCAAGCATAAGAGGGTTTCTAGAGAGGCATATAGGTTTCTGAATAATGATATGAAGATCCGCACTACTGCATGATATACTTCAATCAACCTTTATTACAACACAGCTCTCTAGAAACTTATTTTCCCTCTGTTTAAAACTATACTATGCTCATCATCTATTTAAGCTTCATTGCTGAGTCTATCTAGTGATGGTAGCTGAGTTGTTCATTACTTTGATAGTGAACTAAGAGCACAAGAGAGGGACACTAGTATAGAATTTGGTCCGAGTTCTTTTTAATTGTTCGTTGATTAAAGCCACTGTACGTTGCCAACTTCCCATAACATGCTCTTCCTCTCTGCTATGATTGTATACAGAGGGAAGCAGTATTAGGATGTGGCACCTAGGTCCTTGAAGAGACTCTCATATCTCCATCAACCCAGTGGCTTCTGTGTTGTGCCCCGTGTTCGTTTAAGTAATTTTTAAATATAATTAATAAAGAATTATCATTTTAGATTTGTCTAAACTGTGAAAGGGGTACACTATCATAATGGCAAATTCCTATTTCAGATACGCCACGCTGCCAGGACCCAATTCTGTGGTCTAACCATCCCTCTCTTTAGTACGTGCTCAAGGTAAATTAATCCAAGTCTAATTCATCCAGAGAATTTATTATACTCCCTCTTATCTACACAGTGGGTATCTCTCAGCGAGCTACCGGCATTGTTTGACTACTGTAGGTACATGCTTTGGGAGTGCGGTGTCTTGCAGGATTACTGAAGAGACATACATGAATTCATGGACTCTCATTTGGGGGTTCCACAAATCATGCATCCTAAAGTCTGCCTATTAGGATTGGCGAGTGATATCTTGCTGGATGAGGCTACCCATACCCTATACAAGTTTAAAAAAAGGTAATCTTACTAAATTGGAAACATCCCAAAAGGCGCACTAGAGCTGCCTGAATCTGGGTGGTCCACAGTGTGATGTCCTTTTAGACGTTCACTTACTTAAGTATGGGGACGTTGGACAGATTGTCCAGCCACAGTGGAGGATATACCTGCTTAGTTGACCAATCTGACCTAGCGTGAGGTGATTTCAATTTGTAAATTCTTCTCCTTTCTAACCGTCTTAGTTGTGCCGAGTTGTTCTTCCCAATGTTTTCCTCGTTTCTCCCAGACTCCCCAGATGGGAGTCTTCCTTGTCCCTGATTTCATAAATTTGCAACAAAAAGTAACGCAAACGGTTATGATTATTAATAATAATAATACACAATTTGTGTAATTAACACACAGTTCTTTGGAGCTGCATACACTCTGAAGCCTTTTGATTTCCTTGTTATGTTTCATAGAGACCATTGTTTTGTGGCCACGTCTATTTTTGTGCTTTTTTTTTTAAAGGAACAGAGGAGCATCCAGAGGCGAGAAGAAAAAAAAGGAGAGCAAATAAAGCTGCTAAGGCTGCTGCTCCGTTGCCTCTTGCTGAAGTAATGGTGGCTGCTCTAGCACCTCTGGAAAGGTGAAGAGCCTTTCCTTGTTATCTGTCTTGCACAGGTATCTGGCAGAGAGGTTAACTGCCCTGTCTCCCATGAGTGTAATACCCAATGATGTTGCATCTAACCCATGGATGGACACATCAGTTAAAGGAAGCAATGTGTGATAAAGTATCTTCCGCCTGGATTGTCCCAGGGTTCAACATTGTCGCAACAAAGCCTTTACAGGCCAAGATTGTCTGTGCCAGTCATAGCCCAGGTAAAATGGTGAAGGTACCTGCCCAACACACTGTATGACCATCTTACCCATTTCAGAGACTGCAAGTGCCAGAGGTGAGATGATAGGAGTGCGTTCTTGACTGTTTTAATCTCCTCTTAAGGCCCATTTAGACACAACGACTATTGCTCAAAAGCCATCTTTTGAGTGATACTCGTGTCTAAACCGCATAGCCATCATGCACTGTTCATTAACCCCTTAATGACATGGCCTATTTTGGCGTTGAGGACCAAGCGATTTTTTTGGTATTTTTCCATCTCCATTTTTCAAAAGCCATAACTTTTTTATTTTTCCGTGGACGCGGCCGTATAAGGGCTTGTTTTTTGCGTGGCGATCTGTAGTTTTTATCGGTGCCACTTTTGGGTACATAGACAATATCGTAAAAATTGTTTTGTTTTTTTTATGATAACAGGGAGAGAAAACGCATCAATTCTGCCATAAATTTCTTTTTCTTTTTTTTTTACAGCGTTAATTATGCAGCATAAATGACACACAACATTTTTTCTGCGGGTCGGTACGGTAACAACGATTCCAAAATTGTTATATTTCTTTTAGGTTTTTACACTTTTTTGCAATAAAACACCCTTTTTTTTGGAAATTGTTTTTCTCTATAGCTGCATTCAAAGTCCTGTAACTTTTTTATTTTTCTATGTACGGATCTCTATAAGGGCTTATTTTTTGCGAGACGAGCGGTAGTTTTTATTGGTACCATTTTGGGGAATGTACGGCTTTTTTGATCACTTTTATTGCATTTTTTGTGAGGCAAAATGCTAAAAATTAGCATTTTGACTCTGTTTTTTAGCGTTTTTTTTCATACAAAATAAAAAGTGTGTTCAACTTTTTGTACACGTCGTTACAGACGCGTCAATACCCAATATGTGGGGTTTTTATTTTTTTTAACCTTTTTTATGCTAATATTCGAAAAAGCATAAAAAAGGGTTTTTTTTACACTTTTCTTTTCTTTTTTTTTTTTTTACACTATTTGAGTCCCTCTGAGGGACTTGCAGCACTGTGCCTATGATGGCTGTCATAAGGCATGGCAGAGCTACTACTCTGCCATGCCTTATCGCTTGTACAGCGATTATAGGCACAGGCAATACAGGACGCCAGTGTCTGGCGTCCTGTTGCCATGGTGTTAGGCCGGGCTCTCGCGATGACATCGCGAGAGCCGGCCGGAGACACAGACGGAGCGCGATCCCTCTGTGAACTCTTTCCCTGCCGCGATCTACTTAGATCGCGGCAGGGAAGGGGTTAACAGCGCGGGGGGGGGGGGGCGCATCTCGGATGCCCCCCGCTGTTGCAGCGGGACACCGGCTGTGACTGACAGCCCGCTCCCGCTGCGGGATCTTATGTGATCTCGCACTATCCCCAGGACGTACCGGTAGGTCCTGTTGCGGGAAGTACCAGGCTCTCAGGACGTACCGCTACGTCCTGGAGCGGGAAGGGGTTAAAGCTAGAAATCACCGATGACTGTTATCAGCGCCGCATGCGGATTTTCTCAGTGGGCGGCGCCGATAGCATTCTTTCAGCTGGTATCCCACTGGGACTTCTCAGCAGAATACCAGCTGAAAGCTTCGAAAACAGAACGAACTGTCAGCGCTCCTGCTGTTACTTGGAGCTAGCAGCTCAGCGGGACACCGCTGATAACTCGAAGAACAAAGCAGCTGTTTTGTTCTTGGAGCTATTGTGGCTGTATCCTGCTCTGCCTGCATTAAATCTTAAGTAGCGAATTAGCTACTAAGAGTTATGCAAAGCTCAAAACTGTCATTTGAGCGATTGTTGAGCGATCATCTTTCAGCCTAAATGGGCCTTTAGGTTGTGACCACAGCTACAGAAAGGAATATGGCTAAGAAGCTATTGTCTGAGGTAGTGTGTCAATATGGAGACCTCAGAGGTAATGGAGGGTGATAGGGGACAACATTTTGTTAAGGAAGTTCTTGAGAAGATTCAGAATTTGTTGATAATTGTACAAGTGCCTCACACAAAGTAGTGGCGAGGTAAATCGACTCAATAGGAGTTTCCTTAATTCAATAAGAGCATCAGCCTTTAAATAGAAACTATGGAAAAGGTCTACTCGGTACTTTATTCTCTATCAGCAACACACCCAATAGAAATCTGTCACTTAGTCCTTTGAGATTTTGTTTGCCATACCCCTGGGTTAAGAGCTGTGTTTCCCATAACAGACACAGGCTATGCACAGGAGAATGGTACAAAGAACCTGCATTTGAGAGTGATTTATAGTTGAACCCTATTAAATTGGGTTAAGGGCATTGCAAGATGATTTTTCTGGAATTGTATTTATATTAGTTCAAATATTGCTAACAGCACAAATCTGCGTCACGATTATTGTTAAACTAGCTGATATACCCGGCTTCGCCCGAGTTAATTTGGTACTGGTGTTTATCTGGTGTTCACACGGAAAATCTTATGAAGTCGTGCTTACTTTAGAGATACCGGAAAAACATATGTTCACCATTTTGCATAATTCTCTGCGTTACCCAGGAAACACCACGTGGAGGTAACTATGTGACATTTACTTTATATAAAATGACATCAGGAAGTGAGAGAATTAGATTACGTACATAAAATTTGGACACTAATTCTTTTGCGCATAGAATTGAATAATCAAGTTGAGACCCATTAACTTTTCCTATTTATGACATAATCAATGCTCGTGCCAAATTTCCCGTTTCTATGACACCGGAAAGTGAAGAAATTACATTCCGTACGTAAAATTTGGACGCTAATTCTTTTGCGCATAGAATTGAATAATCGAGTTGGGACCCATTAGCGTTTCCTATTTATGACATAATCAATGCTCGTGCCAAATTTCACGTTTCTATGACACCAGAAAGTGAGATAATTAGATTCCGTACGTAAAATTTGGACACTAATTCTTTTGCGCATAGAATTGAATAATCGAGTTGGGACCCATTTACTTTTCCTATTTATGACATAATCAATGCTCCTGCCAAATTTCGAGTTTCTATAACACCGGGAAGTGAGAGAATTAGATTCCGTACGTAAAATTTCGACGCCAATTCTTTTGCGCTAGAATTGAATAATCGAGTTGGGATCCAATTACTTTTCCTATTTTGGAGATAATCTATGCGTGTGCCAAATTTCATGTTTCTACGACATCGGGAAGTTGGAGAACTTTTGGCGAGTCTGAGTCAGTGAGGGCTTTCAGCTTTATATATATATATATATATATATATATATATATATATATATATATATAGATTGTTTATCAGATGGATACTGGAAATATGTATACTTTATTCTGCTTTTCACAGCAGAAGACCCTTCATTGATGCCAGTCTGATACTTACAAGCACCTCTCCTCTTTGTAAGGGGACTCCTCTCTGATGAAGAGACACAGCCAAATGTATATTATGTCTTAAAACGAGGCTTAAGATGGTCCAACAATGTGTCCGATATGGCAGTCTTATGGAGGAGGATTAGGCCTATCCTTACTCGCCAGAGGGTATGCAGCTGGAAAAATGATTGCAGAAGGACTGAGGCGTTCATTAGAATTATAACATGAGGGAACAGCGTTTAAATATCTTTGCTTTTCTGCTAGATTTGTTTAGGAATTTTATCTAATGCTTATGCAAATGTAGAACAAATTAATAGAAGCCACTGATTATCTAGATGACCAGATTTTTTATGTGTTAGGTATAGTTCAAGCTTTATTCCAAATATTATTGTTATGCTTAGCTGCATTTAGGCTGGGTTCACAGAGGGCGGATTTGCCTTGGAAATTCTGTCTGGAATTTCACTGCGGCCGCTAATCCTGGGGTTAGCCAGCCATGTGAACGAGATGTGTCAAAAATCTCGTCCACACGGGTAGGCCAATCCGTCGTGGCAAAGCTGGCATTAGCTGGTGCTGGCTGCGGCGCTGATTCCCCGGCCGAAGCATGTAAATTTTTTTCCCCCGTTGCGGCCGCGCTCTCCTCTATGGGAGTGCCAGCCAAAACAGAAAAAACTGCGGCCAAGATGCTCCAAAACCTGCGGCTTAGTGCCACAGGTTTTGAAGCAGCGCTTTCCCAGCGGAAATCTCATGTTTTTTTGCTGCGGCCAAACCGCGAGATTACACCGTGTGGGAACCCAGCCTTAAGGTCTTAATGGTTTGTATACCTTATTTGCTTACAATGCGTAAGCAACAAACCAAAATTATTTACCAAAATTGTGTGCTCTAGGGAACGCCAGTGTGAAGATGCTCACCCCCGTCACAACCAAAATCTCCATCATCAAGCAATCAGGGTTCTTTCTAACCTTGAAGAGTTCTCAATCTGAGAGAACAGAGTGAAGACAAGTCCTCCCTGGAGGCGAGCTCCGGGAAAGCGAAGCACTGTAGCCTTCCCTGTGGGACTAGCCCATGGGATATACCTAATTTGGAAATAAAAGTGTAATAAAAAGGGGTGGGAGATGTGAAAGTATTAAGATGACCCGTGTTACACTTGTTATTCAGATAATAATACAGCTTAGTTCAAAGCTCATAAAAGCAATGTTCTGTTGATGCTGGGGGCTTGAGCGTTTCCTGGAGACCATATTTAGTCTTTGTATCCGCTTTTCTTAC